>NC_059135.1:50880428-51027928 GCF_020740605.2 Lemur catta
TATTTAAATGTTACTTTCATATATTATGTGGCATTAATTTAACTATAGCTCATTAAGGCAGAATGAAATGGTTAAATTAACTTATCAACCCATAATGATGATGAATGAGGTATTAATTCAGATACAAGCTGGGCAATTTGCAAGTTTACGCATTCTGATGGTTCTCAAATAACATTTTGAATAGCGGGTCAGCGCCTCAATCAATTACATAAGCATGTAAAGTCGGTCTCTCGGAAAAAAATCCTTTTTCATGCATATGCATTAAAACATGTTCGCAATTATCCTCGGAAATTGCCTTCATTGGATTAAGCAGCAGCCTTGGACGCGGGTTCTGATCTTCCCTGGGCTTTTATTAAAGCTCTGAGCAGCTTTGGCAATAACAGAGCGGATGGGCTGTTTGTTTAAAGAGTGTTTACCAAAGAAAAGGGCTGGCGGGGAACGCCGGTTGATAAACACAGACCCACCTCCTTGGGAGAAGTTGTTAGGAATCGTCCGACCGCCCCGCAGCTGGGGAGGGAACCCTGTCAGCCGAGACACCAGCCCTGGGCTTCAGGTTTCCCGGCCCATAATTAATTGCCGCCTCAAAGCCAGCCTTGGGTGCGGGCTGTGCTCGCCAGGGAAACACCTAGCCCAGCCCGGCGTTCACCCACCAGGGGACTGGGGCGGGGTGGGGGGCGGGATAGGTACGCCAGGCAGGCTCCTGGGATCCAAGCCAGATCAGCAGACGACTCACTTAGTCTGGGGATGGGACTCTGGCGAGGTGCGAGGGGTGGGGGGCGGCAGAGTTAATGAGCTCTTGGCGGAAACTGAGTCAGGGCGGCGGTGCCCCGTTGTTTCCACCGTCTTGCCAAGACTTGGCAAATCTCTGCGGATATCCTGCTGGGTTTGCAGCTTTTGCGGGAGGAGGAGGGCTAGCCCAGGCTCCACTCTGGAGTGGAAGCTATGGGAGGGCAGGGCTGGGCCTCAGATATCTCAGCCGCAACCTCACCCCCACCCCCACCCCTACGCAGAGTTGGTTTGCTCTCTGATCACGAGGCCTGACTCATATTCTCTGGGGGCGGGGGGGAGCGGGAGTCAGAGGCGCTGGGCAGAATGCTTTGCGGACGGGCACGAGGAATTAAAATGAGAGTTCCACTGGGTTGTCTTTATATCTCACTGCCCTGCTTTTTTTGTTGTTGTTGTCTTGGTGAAAAGAAAGCGGTTAAAACTAGCACTTTCCGTTTGCCATGTACTGTCAAAAGCACACATTAATTCATTTAATTCTCACTACGTGCTTACGAGGTAGTTTCCATCATTCTCTCCATTTTACAGAGGGGTGAACTGGGATGGGGAACGAACACTTTTTCTGGAGTTCAGTATCACACTGCCCAGATCCTGAGTTGGTGCTCTCTGCAGGTCCCTAACGGGGGCACCCGTGGGGGTAGATCTGTTTTGACGTTAGCCAAACAGGAAAGATGCAGGTTCCCGAGCAATTCCGCTCTTCTTGGGCGGGCAGAAGGAGGCGGTTCGGGTAACTGCACTCAGGGCCACAGAGCAGGTCGGGGGGACGTGGCCTCTAACCCTACTCCGACTCTGTTCGGGGGGCCTCTCCCAGGAAGGCCTTTCCCCACTTTGGGCGCATCAGCTTTGTGGAGGGCTGTCCGAGTGGCCGCTTCTAACACGTGCACTTCTGCTTTCTGGAGTTCTGCCTCCGCCTGGTTCTTGGGCCCCGGGGCTATGCAGCCAGGAGACGTCCACCTCGACAACCCCCTCCCCGCATTCTGCACCCCCCGGGCTGGGCTGCCAGGCGAGAGGGCACCTAGGGCTGGCCTGGTGTTTTCTGGAATGGCAGCGAAGGGCCTCCCGGAGCAGCCGAGGCGGGAGTAACGCCAGGAGCGGGGGGAGACTGCTGCTGCTCACACTCCGCAGGGACGCTCATCTCCAGAGCCACCGCAGGAGGACGCGACACACAATGTCCCCCAACCCCCACCGCCCAGACGTGAGGACCAAGCAGCCGGAGAAGGCGCAGGGAGGCTGCTTGGCGCCGCTGAAGACAGCCTGGGATGCATGTTCCCTGAGGTTTCCAGAAGGGCTCCACGGAGGAAAGAAGCCGGGAGACGCGAATGAGAAAAAAAGCTTCAAGGAGGCAGTCTGCACAGAGACTGTTTGCACCTGGCCTTCGCCTGCGTGACACGCTCCCCACCCTCATACATTCCGCAAAAATTCTCACCCCCTCTGACTGTCCGTGTCACCTGGGGCGGGGTGATTTGTGTTTTTAAAAAGTTGAGTCCCGCCACTGAAATGCATGGGAATGGCAAGAGCCGGGCAATGTCTGTCCCTCTCCCGAGCTGGCCACCTCTGTGAGTCGGCTGACAGAGTTTTTGTGGTCAAATTGTAGGAGGCTACCCAGGGATGTGTGAGGTGACTAGCCCGAGGACAGAAGCCTGGGAAGGTTTTCGGCGGACTCCGACCCCCCGCGGCTGGCTTTCTGACTACCAGAGAGGCCATGTGGAAGCAGTGTCCAAAGGGCTATTCAGGAACGCCTCCATCGGCTTCTCTGGCCCCCAACTCCTATTTGTCTTTGTGGTCACCTCCTTAGGCAGCCTTCCTTGATTTCTTCTCCCCGCCTCTCAGAGACTCCCTTATTCTCCTCTCACCAGCTTGAACTTGAGTGGTCTGGGATGGCAAGTGGTGGGTTTTAGCTAGGGATCTCCAGAGCCCAGAACAGAGTAGAGACTCAATAAATGTTTGTTGACTGAACAAATAAATAAATGACTGCATGGAGAGGCCAAAGACTCCAGAAGAGTCCAGGGCTCTGTCAGGAAGGGCCGCTTGGGTGAGGCCAGCAAGCCTGTAGAGATTCCATTACCAGAAGAGGAAAGCGCCTGCCAGGAAACACCTGCCTCAACTTCCACCCTTAGTTGGTGGGCAAGGAATGGAGGGATAACCAATAGGCAGTGGCCCAAGTTCAGGGCCTGGTTGCACCCGGTCTTCAGTAGGGATGTGGTGCCAGGAAAGAGGGTGTCAAGAAACTGGGTCTGCCGGGTACTGAGTTCTCTCCTGGGCCAGGCTCTGTTCACATCAATCATCTGGAACCCAGAACTCTCTGCAGCTCTCCCTCTTTGATTAGCCAAGAAACAAAACCCCAAATAAATGCAAAAGAAATGCCCTGGAGATAGCGCTCCTCCTGTTTCTCCGCAGGGTCTTTGGAGGAGAGAAAAGGGGTGTGGCATGGTGTGGTGGTGGGTGGGGCACAGGTTTTCTGAAGCTGAGAAAAGAGCTCGAGGTGTGCAGAGTGAAGAGACCTGGGCCTAGAGAGTCCCCCGGGCAGTGACAGAATAGTACTGGTGAAAGATTGATGATGGGAGCAGCCCAGAGGTTAGCGGGGTGGACCAAGGCAGAGGAGGGATGGGGTTGGGGACAGCAAGACTGAAGACTCCTAGTGGTTTGTTACTAGCTCAAGGCCCAGGAACAAGGATTAGGCTGGGATGGAGCTGCAGCCTGAAGACGCAGCCTCCCAGACAGTGGCCCAGTGGGGAGCCTGGGAAGATCTTTCAGACTTAAGCTCTAACTGGCCCCCCTCCTCTCAGCTAAGGGTGCCTCTGCCCCTCCCACCTTAGCCACTCTCCCAATGCGAGAGGCTATATAGCTTCTTGGTTTAAATCCCTGTTCTACTGTTTATTTGTGGTATGAACACAATCAGATTGCTTTCTGACACAGTTTCTTCATAAAATAAGGATAGTAATAGTCCTACTGCAATGGCTTGCTGGGAAGATTGAGTTAATACAGCATGTTTAAAGTACACACTAGGGCCTGGCACTAGAGTAAATTGTACACGTTCCGATGATAGGAAGGAGAGGGGAGTGTAAGGGTCTGGTCCTTCTCTCTTCCTCACTTACTACCCTCACCTTCCCTTGCCTGCTGCTCTCTGAGTCCCAAAGGCTGAGACTGAGGCCAGTTCCCATCCCCCCCAATGCCTGTCTCAGAGACTTACTTGGTGCAGGGCTGGGGTTGGCGGAGAAGAGGCTGATTGCCTGCTCAGACCTGTGCCTGCGAGGAATCAGGCTATGGGCAGCCGTAGGGCAGAGTGGGAAATGCATGGTGCAGCCTGTGCTGCTTCTGAAGAAGCAGAAAGGAAAGAAAATACCTCACCTTGAGCATTCACTGTATTCGGGGCACTGTGCCAGGCATAGGGAAACCCAGGGGAAAGATGAGAAAAAAAATTCTCTTCATTTAATCCTCACAACACTCTTAAGAGTTGCCCGTTTGCCTTGTGCATTATTCCAGTTTTATAGCTGAGAAAACAAAGGCTGAGAGTGGTTACACAACTTAGCCAAAGTCACAGCTAAAACATCCAGAGCCAAGATTAGGATCCAGAGGAGATGAGTCTTCCATAGGCTCAGTGTCCTTAGTCCCATCCTGTCTTCTGCCCCCATCCTCTCCTTTCCCAGCAGGAACTCTGGAAGTCCTTGAGCCAGAGCTTGTTTGATGGGTGACCTTGGAGATGGGAGGGATCAGGGAGCCTAGTAGAGCAGCATTTTGCCTCCCTTACCAACACGTTCCCTCTCTCACCCTCCAAAATTAAAGCAGGGGGGAATGTTGGGCTCTTCTTGGCTGGGGCTCAGGTAATTGATCCATTAACCTCTCTGCACCTCGGTTTTCTCATATGTTAAATGGGTATAATAGAAACTGTTTCGTTGGGGTGCTATAAGGCTCACAGGAGACTATAAAACCTTTTGAGATTTGCTTGCCACGTAAATTGTGGCCATTGTTCCTGCATTCCTGGCACATGGCAGGCTGGAGAAAGCCGACTGGGTGGGAGGTAGGGCTTTGGGCAAGCTCGGATGTGTGAGCCTCTCACGTCTTCCCTGTCTGAGCCTCGGTCGCCGCTTTCGAAATTCAGGGGAAGTACTGGGGCTATACTTGGTGACAGCATAAGCAGGTTATCAGGTACCTCGACAGGGCCGGTTACAGGGCCTTTGGGCTGCCGGCGCCATCCCGGTCGCCAGCCACCCATTATGTGGAATGATGGTGCCCTTAAAGTCCCGTGGTCCGAGTTGCTGGGGGCGGGGTGGGCCCGGCTGGACGCATCCTGGGAAATGAACAAGCGACCCTTATGGGCCTGACCTTGGAAACGCCCAACGGGAGCAGTTCGTTGGGATGGGTGGGGCATGGGGAGGGTTACAGAAAAGGCAGAACGACTGACCAAAGGGCCTGGGGCCACCGATTGTGCCCAGCGAGTGCAGCTTGAAGCATCTAGACGCTTCTGTTGAAACCTTCGTTTCCCCGCATGGAAAAAAGACCATCTGTATCCACCCTCCTTAGGAGACTCTCGAAAGCCTCCCACACACTTGCTCTTGGCGGGCCTCACCCAAGTCTTACTTGCCCTAATGTATTCTTACTAGTTCTTTGGTGCTCAGCGTGGAGAGTGAACCCAGATGAACTCTGCATTGGAAAATTTCACACTTTGAACTGAAAAGTGGCGGTCGTCACTTGCGGTCCCGGAGTCCCGTCCGCCTGTGTGGTGTAACTGGGCGCACTCTGGACCTCTGTTCTCCTCTCGCCGCGCAAACCCCAGCCTTCCCCAGCGCGCAGGGGCCCGCTCGATTTCTGGGGGCTAGAGGGCAGTGGTGGCTGGCGAGTGGGGAAGGAACAGAGGCCCTAAGTGTCTAGGCCCCAAAAGTGGCTGGGTGCCCTGTCCAGAGCCCCCAGACGACCCTCCAATCCCCTACTGGTGTGCTCGGGGAGCCCCTCGGGAGCCCTCCGGGACGCGAGGCGAGCACAGTCCCGCAGGCGCCTGGCACGCGCCGAGCCCCGCCGGGGGCCTCTACCCTGCCTAGCGCGCCGCGCCCTGCTCGCTACTGCCTCGCAGCTGGAAGGGGGACGGAACCGCGGACCCAATCTCGGCGCCCCTGCAGGCTTCCAGACTTGAGACACCCGCGAAAATCACGGAGGGTTTCCGGGTCCTCGCACAACTCTGCCCTGCACGTCAGTGGCCTTGTAGGGCTAGAAGATTTTTATGTTTAAGAGAAAGGAAAGGAAAATAAACACTGGTTTTTGGCCCAATGGTCCCTCCTAGGCCCACAGCCCCTTTCAGTTCCGCCTCCCCTTTTCTTTGAAGAGACAAGCTAAAGAAGGTTACAGGCCGTCTCCTGTCTTGTAAGACAGGGGATGTCAAGGTGGGGTGCTCCAGCCAAGGGCTTGTTGGGAGCGGCCCTGGGCCCACAGACTTTGGCGCTGGATCTGGACTTTCCGCCTTTCGCGGCCACCCTGTCGGGTTAGTCGCTCAGCGAGGTCGGAGAAGCCGAGTCTCCCCCATAGGCGCCGAGGGGGACGAGGTCTGGGCAGCCGCCTAGAAGCGGCTGGAAAGGCCGCGAGCAGGGCGGGCTCCATGGCGAGCGAGGTCGGCCTGGCCCGAGGCGTTTTCCTTGCCGAGGACGTGCCGACCTCCAGCCCCGTAAATTCCGCGAATAGGGACCTGCGGCTAGAAAATCTTCCCTCAGGTGGAAATTTCCTAAAAAGGTGCGCAGCTTTGAAGTGTGGCTTCCCAGACGTTGCTCAGCGGAGATCAGGGCCCTGCCTTTTCAAAGAGCTGGGACCCTCGAGGGACTTTTCTACAGCGTGACTCCAGTGTTCATGGGAAACATGTCTCTTCGCAGCAGGCCCCAGGACCTCCATTGAGGCGGGCAGGCAGAAGCGCCCGCACACCCTCGCGACCGCGCGGCGAAGGTTTGGCAGAAGTTGGAAAGCTGGGGACACCTAGGTTTTCTGTCTAACTGTTTTTCTGAAATTCATCAGTAAATGGACTTAAGTATCAGAAACAAGCCCGGAGAGAGCCTGCCCCCAAGCACTCGCACCCGCAACCCTCCCCTCTCCCTCCCCAGCCTTCCGCCCCACAATTACTGGCTGCGTTGAGGGTTGAGGTCCTTGTATCAAGATCAAGCCAACACTAAGAAGAACTCGCCTGAGTGGTGAGTGCGGCCCCGGTACCCTTGACCAAGTCTGCAGTCCCCACCTCCACCCAAGTTATTTATTTGCTGTGAGACCTTGAGCAAGTTACTTAACTTTTCTGTACCTCAGCATCCTCCTCTAAATAATGGGTATAAATACTAGTCCAGCCTCAAAGATGGGTTGTAAGGATTTAATGAGTTGTCTCATGTCACACGGAAAGCTGTGCCTTGCTTATAGGAGATGCTCCGTAAATGTCATTTCTCTTTATGCACACACCAGGGAAAACTAAACTCCTCTTTTACATTCACACACACAGGTGAGTATGACACACACCGGACTCAGGATCTGTGTTATTAAGTGCTACAGAGAAATGGGTGGTCACAGGCCAAAGGACTTAAAAGTAGTAGAAAGGCCGAAATGATTTGAGAATTTCTTTCCATTTCTGTAACCCAAGGTCCCAGGTTTGCACCTATCTGCTCCCTGTTTGATGTGAACCCCCACTTTTTAAAAATAATTAAGGCAACATTAGCCACCTCTACCTTCCAGAAACCTATTTCAAAGGGCAGAGAAAAGCAATGTACAAATTTCTCTTTGCATATGGCCCAGTGAAAATAATGAGGGCTTAGAAGTGAGAGGCATGTGACTTGACTTCTGGTATCCAAAACTCTATAAGGACAAACCCACTAACTCTCTGATTCATTTTTTTTTTTTGAGACAGGGTCTTGCTGTATTGCCCAGGCTACAGTGCAGTGGTGTCATCATAGCTCACTACAACATCAGACTCCTGGCCTCCTCCTGCCTTTTGCCTCCCAAAGTGCTAGGATTACAGGCATGAGCCACCACGACTGGTTACATCTTTGATTCTTAATTTCCGCATCTGTAAAATGGGTATTATGATAATAATGCCTCCTTGAAGGGATCTTTGTGAAAGTTTAAGGAACTAATATATGTTGAAGCACTTGGCACAGGCAACACAGGAGGATAAGAGCCAACAATTTGGCTGGGTGCGGTGGTTTACGCCTGTAATCCTAGCACTCTGGGAGGCCGAGGTGGGAAGATCACTTGAGGTCAGGAGTTCGAGAGCAGCCTGAGCAAGACCAAGACCCCATCTTCACTAAAAATAGAAAAAATTAGTGGGCATGGTGGTACATGCCTATAGTCCCAGCTACTTGGGAGGCTGAGGCAAGAGGATCACTTGAGCCCAGGAGTTTGAGGTTGCTGTGAGCTAGGGTGATGCCATGGCACTCTATCCTGGGCAACAGAGTGAGACTCTGTCTCAAACAAACAAACACAAAAGAAACAAACAAAAAACAGCCAACAATTCACTAAAATCAATAACAATTCCAAGACAAAACCTAAGCAAAGAGGAGAAACCCCAAAGGACAGACATTTCCAGTGCAGATTAGGGCTTGTTTGAGATCAACAGAAGAAAAGGTTCAATCTAGACATGCAGCTTAAAATGGGTTTCAGGGAGGGGTTTAGGATGCTCTGTTACGAGAAGGGAAAACTGTGCCCAGTTTGTCACTTTAAAACTCAAGACATGTCTCCATCAAGCCTGGGGATGTTGTCCTGTAAATAGATTTTAGTATTTTCAATACCAAAGCAGAAAACTGTCATATATTCTCTGCAGAGAAAACATGGTCAAAGTATGATGTAACTGTAATTACTCCAAATAAGCTGAAGTGTGGTTTTAAAATGAAGAGAGAACCCAGAACCATTTTTTCTCATGCTATCACAACTATAGAAATCTATATTTGCTTCTCATTTTAATGTCTCTTTGCCCCACATGTATGTATATCTGTTTGCATATACATGCGTTAATTTCCATTTTGTTTTCCATTTTGTGTTAGAGGTTTTTAAGTTAAAGTACTGAACTCTCTTCAGAATTTCCATTCAAAATTGGAGATAAGATTTTTCTTTTTGTCTTCTTTAAATAAAAAACTCCTACTTGTTCAACAAAATAGAACTTATCACCTCTAGTTAATGTGTGAAATCCATTCAGTTATTCTTCGGGTTGTGCTTTCCATCTTCTTAAAAATATGAACCAATCAATTATATTAGCCATATGGCTTGATCATAACAGCTAATTTCCATTTCATAATGTAATTGTTGTTTAAACACTGACAATTTATTAGTCAAGGTGTTTAGGAAAGTTCTCTCTTGTTCTATGTCTTAAATGATGATTGAAATAACCATAAAAACTCAAAGTCATCAGACTATTAGTTTTCATGGTTTTAGACTCTGTGGCTTCCCAGCATTAAATATCTACAAGGAGAATCCTTTACTTGTTCTATGGTCCTGGAACTCACAACATGGACTATTCAGAGCAGCTTTGTTTTATTTGCCAAGCACAGGCTTTCAAAAGCAAGAATTTGATGTAATGGGAAGGAGCTCACAGGGCTACTCATGTTGGACATGAATGCTGGCTGCGAAGGCTGTGCAGTCACACATTACTGCAAACAAAACATGTCATCCTTCAGTGATCTTAATGCTTTGTCCATTAAATATACTCCCTTATGTAAATGGCAGTGTATTTAGCTGGTAAACAGATGTTCCCCACTGTCATCACAGAATTAAAAAGCTGTAGTTTATAGTTTGCATTAAGCTCTGGGTTTCTTATTTCCCTGAGTTTTTTTCATGATCATTTCTGTTTTCTCATCCCCTCATCCCACATCTGAGTTTTGGTTCTATTGTGACCTTACTCTCTTGGGTTAGGGATCAAATCCTCTTGACAATACACAAATATTCACATAAAAAAGATGTAGAACATAACATGTTATATTTAAGGTAATTTGGCCTTAATTCAGTCTGACTTTAATTGAAGGTATGGTCTTAATGAACTGCTCTGTTATATCCCTTAGTTTAAAATACAGGAGACCCACCATGTCAGGTTGTTTTCTAGAAGACGGTTTTTAAATAACAGATGAATAGGTAGCCTATCAATAGGCAAAAAGATTTGTCTGTCAGTTGAGGAAATGTGAAATCTTATAAGCTAGGCTGCTTTCAATTAACTAGAATTTAAGGCTTTTTATATTATCATACATTCCTTGTAATTTTTTATCACCTATTTTTATTGATTATATTTTCTGATAAAGACATCCCATTCAGGTATGCTACATTAAAAGTATTTGTTAAGAGTTTGAGTAGGTTTTGCAAATCTTGAGGTCCTCCCATCATCATTGTTTGTTTATTAACCCACGGATGGGAGGATTGACTATTGGCCCTTTCCTCTCAGAATGATGAACTTGCTGCTACTTTATCATGAGGACTAAGATTCTTTCCTTAAAGATCTTCCAAATTTGGTACAATAATAAGTAATCAAATAATTAAATTGACAGTATCTAACAGTGCCTTGTAATAGTAGGTGCTCAATCGTTATTTGTACATGGGTATATATCTTAGATCTTTCATTTTCCCATATTATTGTTATTTCTTTAATAAATATCATTGAAGTACAACATAATAAAGGAAAGTACACAAATTGTAAGTAGACAACCTGATGTGTTCTCACAAAATAAATACACCCTTTTAACCACCATCCAGATTGATATATAGAACACTACTACCATCCCACCATCCTATGATCTTCCTTTGTGCCTGCTGCCAGTTATTACCTCCCAAAGGAAATTGACATATAGACTTCTAACATGATAGAATCATTTGGCCTGTTTTTATACTTTACATAAATTGAACAATACAATGTATACTCTTTTTTTGTTGTTTTTGAGATAGGATGTTGCTTTGTGGCCAAGGCTGGAGTGCAGCGGTGCAATCACAGCTCACTGCAGCCTCAAATTCCTGGGTTCAAGTGATCCTCCTGCCTCAGCCTCCTGGGTAGCTAGGACAACAGGCATGTGCCAGCATGCCTGGCTAAATTTTTTTTATTTTTTGTAAAGATGAGACCTTGCTATGGTCCCCAGGCTGGTCTTGAACTCCTGGCCACAAGCGATCCTCCTGCCTCAGCCTTCTAAAGTGCTGGGATTAGAGGAGTGAGTAGCTGCACCCAGACTACAATGTGTACTCTTTTGTGACTGGCTTCTTTCCCTCAACATTATGTTTTTGATATTCTGCCATGTAGTTGCAAGTTGCAGTAGTTCATTCTTATTGCTGAATAGATTCCACTATATGGATATTACACAATTTATTTATCTGTTCTTCTGTGATTTGACATTTGGATGGTATCCAATATTGTGCTATTTTAAATAATGCTTGCATAAACATTCTTGTATATGTCTTTTGGTGTCCATATGTATGATTTTTTAGTGGGTATTATAATTAGGGTTGGAGTTGCTGAGGGTTACTACATATTATTTATTTTACTTTCTGATAAGGATTATACAATAATCCTCCAATGACATTCACTATAACTCTTTATTCTAAGTTAATGGCCTTACAATTACTTACAAAGACCTAAACCATTTGGTCCTGACACTATTCTCTTTCTGGATTCCTCCACTGCATCTCCCTGCTGTTCCTTGAACATACCAGGCATGCCTCTCCCTTAGGGCCTTTGCCCTTGCCACTTCTTTTTGCCTGGTAGCTCCTCTAGAAAATGTTTGCAAGACCTCTCTGCCTCACCTCCTTTACTTGACTCAAATGTTACCTTCTCAGGAAGGCCTTTCCTGACCAGTTATTGAAGCTGTAACTTTTCCCTATTACCATAGTATATGCCCTATTACCCTTCCTTGCATTATGTTTTTTCATAGCATTGATTGATATCTCGCATGCTATATGTTTTTGTTTGTGTGTTTTTCAGTCTCTTTCCACTAGAATGTAAACACAATGAAGGCAGGAAATTTTTTTGTTACTATTAATAGAGAGGGTCTCACTATGTTGCCCAAGCTGGACTTGAACACTGGGCTCAAATGATCCTCCTACCTCAGCCTCGTGGGTAGCCAGGACTATAGGCACATGCCACTACACCTGGCTGAGACAAGGATTTTTGTCTGTGTAGTTTTGTTTCCCCCACTGCTGAATCCACTGCTATATCAATAACTTGCTAGTCTTAGGACAGTTCCTGACACATAAATAGATGCTTAATCATTGTTGAATGAATAAATTGATGAATGATGAAAGGAGGCCACAATTTTGAAAGCAGAAAGTTGCTGAAGAGTCAGGACACCTGGGTGTTTGTCACTGCTGTGTCATTAATTGACTGTGTGACCTTAGGCAAGTCACTACCAGCTCCCTTACTTGTCAAATGGGGATAATAAAACATGTCCCTATTTAGGAATGTTAAATGGATCAAGTGCGATAATGTAGGTGAAAGTGCTCTTCAAAGTTTAAAGTCTACCAAAATAGATATTCTCACTTGGCATGAAAGAATTCTTCAGGAAAAATGAGTTAAGAATGATAAAACTAATAAGGAATGCACAATGAGAGCCACAACTATTTTGTCCCTCTTGTGTCTTATGAAGAAGGTTAGTGCATGTCATGGTTCAATTGCTTCTTACTCATATACCTAGTGTGTTTTTCTTCTTAGCAGAGAGGAGGTTAGGGGCTCCTGCATGCACCTGAGGTCTCAAACCTCTATTCACGGGTAGGGTTGGGAGTCATAAAGGAAATCCAGGATCAGCTTGAATGATGAGAGCAGTAATAACTGCTTGCATTCACTGAGTGCTCACCATATGCCAGGCAAATGGTGCTGTGCATCTATTAGCTAATTTATCATCATAGCATTCCTTTGAGGTACTGTTACTGCTTTTTTACAGGTGGGGAAAAACGCGGCAGAAAGAGGTAAAGTAACCTCACCAAGTTTGACTGGTAGGACCAGGATTTGAACATAAGTACTCAGGTTCAGAACTCAGGTAAATAACTACTCTGCCATGCTGCCCAAGTTCTGGAGCCTTCTATGTGCATTATAGAACAGCACAAACTAAGTCCATGGCCCCAGAAACTCTTTCCTGACTAGTTTACACAAGAGGTCAGAACAGAGTTGGTTTTCTCTGATGTTGCTGGGGACAGTGAATCCCTTGTAAATATATTGTCCCTTCTCAGCACTGCCTTATACTATGTAATTACTTGGATTTGACAGCCACATATGATATGGAAAATAAAACCCTTGAAAACATAGTAATGCTTTTCAAAGCTATTTGTCAGTGAATTAACGACTTTTTCTGATTGACAGAAAAAAATCATGAAAAAGTAACTGCAATGGATTGAAACACACCCAATATGTTTATATTAGTTTAACCTAATGATACCAAAAAAAAAAAAAAAAAAAAAAGCCCCAAACCAAGTGGTTACCATTGGAGAATATTAGAGAACTCATTATTTTAAAAATTGGTAACTAAAAGACCAGAATGAAGAACTTATTCTGCTTTTTAAAAACTTTATTGAAGTATCACTGACACACAAAGAACTACACATATTTACTGTGCACAATTTCATGAGTTTGAACATATGCAGATACCAGTGATATCACCATGTGAATGAACATTCTCTGAAAAGGAGTTTGGAGGAAAGAGACTTTATTCCAGTGAACATCTTGAAAATATAGCATTAGATATAAGAAAAGTGCATTGTAGAGAACAAAGAGGTTGGGGAGGTTATAGAAAAAGTTCCCGCCCATGTTCCCAATTAGGTCCACTTTTGCAAATAAAGAAAGGAACCTCCCCTAGTACTGATTGGTCAGCACAGCTGAGTTCTGATTGGTCGATATAGCTGAGCTCTGATTGGCCAGGGCAGGTGAGCTTTGAGTGGTTGGTTTCCAAACGCTCTTGCAGATGTGTCTTTCAGCTGGTGGCATACCGGAGCAGGGAGGAGGACAATTCGCTGCAGTATATCTTGGCACTGACAACAGGAACTGATTTGGCTTGACTGTAGAAAGGGAGGTCCTGCGACACTTTTACAACATCTGTCTGAGAACACGGAATACACGATCACTCCCTTACCCAGCCATGGCCACCTGGTTCTGTTTTATTGAGCACCTCAGTTAGCCATTTTGTCTGTCAGCTGGGGGAATACTTTAATGACCACAATCAAGATAATAGACATATCTAAAACCTCCCAAAGTTTCCTGGTGTCCCTACGTTTGTTTTGTGGTAAGAACACTTCATACGAGATTTACCTTCTAAACAAATTTTGAAGTACACATACCATATTGTTAACTACAGGCACTATGTTGTTCAGCAAATTTCTAGAACATATTCTCTATCAAACCTGAAACTTTAGTGTACCCATTGAACCACAATGTCTCATTTCCTCCACCCCAGCCTCTGACAACCAGTATTATGTTCTCTGCTTCTATGAGTTTGACTATTAAAGATACCTCATATAGGTGGAATCATGCAGTATGTATCCTTCTGTGATTGGCTTATTTCACTTAACCTAATGTCTTCCAGGTTCATCGGTGTTGTTGCAAGTGGCAGCATACCCTTCTTTTTAAAAGGCTGAATAGTATTCCACTGTATGTATACCACATTTTCTTCATCTGTTCTTTTTTCAATAGACATCTTGGCTATTGTGAATAATGCTTCAATGAACATGGGAATGTAGATATATCTTTGAAATTCTGATTTCCATTCTTTTGAATATATACCCAGAAGTGGGATTGCTGGATCATATAGTAATTATATTTTTATTTTTTTGAAAAATTTCCATAATGTTTTCCATAGCTATTGAACCATTTTATATTTCCACCAACAATGTACAAGGGTTCCAATTTCTTCACAACCTCATCAACACTTGAACACTTGTTATCTTTTTTTTTTTTTGTAATAACCATCCTAACAAGTGTGAAGGGTATCTCATCATAGTCTTGATTTGCATTTTTCTGATAATGAATGATGTTGAGCATCTTTTCCTATATTTATTGGTCATTTGTATATATTTTTTGGAGAAATATCTGTTCAAGTCCTTTGCTCATTTTTAGTTGGATTATTTGTGTGTGGGGTTTTTTGTTTGTTTGTTGTTTGTTTGTTTTGCTATTGAGTTGCAGGAATTCCATTTATATTTCAGAAATTAAACCACTCTCAGATATATGGTCTGCAAATATATTATCCCATTCTGTAGGTACCTTTTTCGTTTTGCTGATTATTTCCTTTGCTGACCTGACTTTCTTATATGAACTATCCCATGGAGTAATCAATTAGTAGATTAAGAAAGTTTCTCTACATAGAAGCATCCCAACACATAAATGAAGGCAGCATAGCATTGGAATGTCACCATTTTGCAACTCAAAATAAATTAATGATCTAGGCATTGAGCATTAACACTGAGAGACAGCAGACAATATGTGCCTCCTGTTGGAAGAAAACAATGCCAAGTATCAGGTAGTTTTGCCAAAAAATTTGAACTTGAATATGGTTAAGCTCGTAGATCCAAATAACAATTTACAGAAGATACAGAGGACAGAAGAATATGTTGAATAATGTAATAGCAAAATCCAATCCGTGGGAAACTTTAGAGAACAATTCAATTGATTTAACAAAAACATTGCAAAGAATAAAAGAAGGAGGAGGAACCTCTGAATTAAAAGATACTTATAAGACATATTACCGAATTGCAATATGTATACTAATTTTAATCCTGATTTGAGCAGAAAAACTGCAAAAAATTTATGACATATATTGACTGAAGATTTGATAGTATTAAGGCATCCCTGTTTTTTTATATAAGTGTAATAGCATCTAGGTATAGTAAGAGTCCTTATATTTTAGAGATACATAGTGAAATACTTTTAGATGAAATGATATGATGTGTGGGATTTCCTTCAAAATAATATGGGAGGAAGAGATAAATGGGAGTAGAAATAAAATCCAATTGGTCCTGAGTTGATAATTACTGAAGCTGGATGATTAGTACATCAAATGCTTTAGTAAATGTATGAAATGACCGAATGTTCAAATGTGTTATCAAGTACCAAAAAATGTATTATGTTTATTTCACTTGTCATGGGGCTAAAATGAAACATCTATATTGGTGACAATGTGAAGCAATTGGAAACCTTATACATTGCTGGTTGGCATCTAAAATCACACACCACTTTGGAAAACTGGCAGTTCTTTATAAAGTTGAGCATGTAGCTATCCTATGATCCAGCCATCTCACTTCTAGATATTTACCCAAGAGAAATGAAAACATATGTCCATAAATAGCTGTAAACAAGAATGTTTATAGCTCTTTTACTCACAATAGCTGGAAATTAGAAACAGCCTAAATATCCACCAATAGAAGAATGAATCAACAAATTGTGGTGTATTCAGACAATGAATACTACTCAGCAATATAAAGAAAAAAACTACTGATACAAGCAACAACATGGCCGAATGTTATAGACATGATGCTGGGTAAAGGCAGATAGACACAGAAGAGTCTGCCGTATAGTTTTCCTGTTACAAACTCTTAAACTGGCAAAACTGATCAATGGGGATAGGAAGGAGAAAAGCAGATGCCTCTGTGGGGGGGGGGGTTGACTGGGAAGTGCAGGAGGGATCTTTATTGGGGTGAAGGGTACATGGATATATATGTTTGTCAAAATGTATTGACCTATGTATTTAAGATTTGTACATTTCACTGTGTGAAAATTATACCTAGATTTAAAAATAACAAATAAAAAACAAAATCACTGAGAGGTTCAGGCAACTACTTCTCTGGTGTGAGGCACACAAGCAGAGCTGTCTGTTGTTCTAGCACAGCTGCTAAGGCAGCCTCAGCTTAGTAAGATCCCAAAGGCGAGGAGTCCTCTATGACTAGATCTTTCCATGTCTAGTTCAGGCTGAAAAGTTTTCTTTCCTGAACAAATTGGTCATGTGGGCCCTGAAAAAAACAGGCATTTAACAATGTAGTTAAGTTCTACCTGAAGGTCAAAGGCAAGTGCTTTTTTTTTTCTTTTAAAACAGCATCTTGTTTTGTCGCTGGGGCTAGTGTAGAGTGGCATCATAATAGCTCACTGCAACCTCACACTCATGGGTTCAAGTGATCTCCTGCCCAAGCTTCCTAAGTAGCTGGGACTACAGGCCCGCACCACCATGCCCAGCTAATTTTTCGGTTTGTTGTAGAGATGGGGTCTCATTCTTGCTCAGGCTGGTCTTGAATTCCTACCTCAAGTGATCCTCCTGCCTCGGCTTCCCAGAGTGCTAGGATTACAGGCACAGGCCACTGCGCCTGGCCAGCAAGTGCTTTTCAGCGAGCTCTCAGATCATCAGAAACAAGAGACATAAACACTAAACTAAAGCTGGGAATGGGAGGCTTGGTGCTCGGATCATCTGTGCTAGTGTCTATCTTGACATAGGCATGGCAGTTCACTTTTCTGAACCCCAATTTCTTTTTTCCCAAAATGAAGAAACTATATGGAATGGCTTCTGGGGCCTCTATTATATCTAACATCAGGAGACTCTGCACAGCTTTATCTTTCCCTGGAGTGCTAAAGAAAGGCCCAAACTGAACCCAGCATCATTTTCTCTAGACATGCTCCTTTTCCTGCATTCTTTCTCTCAGTTTCTCAGGTACCAGCATCATGCATGCATTCATTCTGTAGATTCTTACTGAGTGCGTAGGTTGCCAGGCCCTGCTGCAGGTATTGGTGATGCAGCAGTGAACAAAAGAGACAAAATCCCTGCCCTGAGGAGTCTCATATATTCCAAGGGAGGGAGATAGATGATAATGAAATCATACAAGAGAGTAGAGAAAGATGTAGAAGATAAGGGACAGGGGATGCGGGTGAGGATGATTTGCAGTTTTAGTAGGGTGAGTGAGGAAAGGTCTCACCGAGAAAGTGACACCCTATGTAGATACATGGAAACTGTCCCTTGTTATGGACTGAATATTTGTGTCGCACTTGAATTGATATGTAAAAATGCTAACCCCCAACGTGATATTTGGAGATGAGGTCTTTAGGAGGTGATTAGGGCTGGATGTGGTCATGAGGGTGGGGCCCTTATGATGGGATTGGTGCCCTTATAACAAGAGGAGGAGACATGAAATCTCTCTCTCTGCTCTCCACTGCATGAGGATATAATAAGAAGATGGCTGCAAACCAGTCTGCAAACCAGAAAGTGGGACATCACCAGACACCAGATCTGCCAGAGCCTTGATCTTAGACTTCCCAGCCTCCTGAATTGTGAAAAATAAATTGTTGTTTAAGCCACCCAGTCCTCTGGTGATTTGTTATAGCAGCCTGAATTGATGAAGACATCCCTGGTCCACCCCTTTTGATACCCCCCACTCCCAGACATCTGGGCATGGAGAGTATCAATTATACAGTATAATATTTCTCAGTTTTATTTCCTTCCCTAACTAGTAATGGCCAGGTTCAGGGTTTTATCATCTGGATTGGATTACTGCAACAGTCTCCTAACTACTCCTTCCTGTCACCTGTCTTGTCTCTCCAAATCAATTTTCTACAAGGCCATGTCAGAGACAGATATCTGAAAGGTATATCTGACCTTACTAGGTAAAGACTTCCTGTCAACTAGGTAAAGACCAGATGCCCTAACAAGGTGTTTAAACCTCTGTGGTCTGGCCCTTGATGACTGCTCCAGCCCCATCTCTCACCCAATCGGCCTTGACACCTCCGTTCCAAAGTAGAACTTCCCCCTCCATTTGCAACACCATCCAGAATGCTCATATTTCCCTGTTCATGCCAGTGTCAGTCCTATTTTTATTTTAAGAGCCATCTTAGCAATCACTTCCCTTGTGTAATTTTTCAAATCCTGCATTCTGTACCCAGTCCAGATAGGCTGGTGCCTCTCATCTATGGTTCTATGACACCGTGACACACCTTCTGTAATCACTGTTTGCCACATTGTTGTGAAATGATCCAGAATGGCTCCATTCTCTCACAGGACTATAAGCCTTCTGAGCATAGAATCACATCTTCTTCATTTTTGTGTCTTGGCTGCAACCAAATAATAAGTGACTTCATTTGTGTTCTGATCCTCCCATTCCTTCCTCCTCATGGATTTCAGTAGGCTAACCAGGATGATTTATAAGTTGTGACTGAAAGACAGATATGGGAAACAGTCCCATTTCAAGGCTGATTTCAATTCAAGTTAATTATCAGAGAGTCATAGAATCTTTGAGTTGGGAGAAGAATTACATGTAATCTCATTCAACTATCTACCTGACACTTGGAGGCCTTTCAACATTTCTACAAGTTGTAGGGTTATGGAATCCTTCAAGAATGGTGTAATGGTGGTAGAACATGGGAATATTTAGCTCACTGGAGGCTTCCCCTTTTCTCTTCTGTGGTTCAGGATGTTGTGTGTGAAAATGAAGAAGCTGGAAGTTATTTGTATTAGAACATATATGTGTTTATGCACAGAGGCACGTGCATGCACGCGTTCACACACACACACACACACACACACACACACACACACACACACACACACAGTATAAGTTTAAATCTGCAAGTTGTTTAAGATGAAGAACGGCAGGCTATTACCTAAAATGTTAAGTGTAAGTTGGGGACTGAGACAGTACCCAGAGAGAAAATTATTTGTAATTCGAAGTTAAAACCATCTGTCAAAGCAAGGGGCTCAGAGTAAAAAGCAAATGGGTTAGTAGACTCCACAGAGGGATGGCAGGAGACCAGATCTTACCCTGGCAAGGACTTGCCACCTGGAACCAGCAGTCTGGGCACCAGGCTGGCTCTATAACTGGAGGAGGGGACTGCAAACCTTGACTAAGCAATACTCCATTGGAGCAGCCTCAGATACCACACTGGTCTTAAGCTTTTGTGAGGAACACCATACTTACTTGTTGCTCACATCCCAATTGAACTCAATGTGCTCAAGCTGCTTCTGTTTGCATTTCACTTGTGGGGATCCTTCTTCTCCAAGTCAAGGCCTTCCCCCTCCCTATCTTCTTTTTCATTTGCCGCTCTTATGGGAAATAGAGGCATATCTTTGGGTGAAAAGAATAAAAAACTCTTAAAGAATCAGAATTTTTTAAATTCTGCCTTGGTCTCTAAGTTTGGGGTCAAATTTATTTTTTACGAAGTAAAGTGTTTAAGACGTTAAGAAGTAGGAAACTTACCTTGTCCAGAGGTAACTCAATCTATCGCCATATAGCCCGTTTTGAAGCTATTCCCTTAGTTTAGTTGAAATCTGCCTTTCTATGGCTCACTGACCCTAGTTCTAACGCAGGACTGCATAGAACAAATCCAAATCATCTGCCACATAATGATCCTTGAATATTTCAAGGCAGCTTGATTGTGTGATCAGAAATTACTGAACTAAATAGCATGGTGCTCACCCAGGGTGGTACCTCATAAACAGCGGTCCCCAACCTTTTTGGCACCAGGGACTGGTTTCATGGAAGACAATTATTCCAGGGATGGGAGTGGGGTGGGGGCGGAGCCCAGGTGGTGATGCCAGCATGGGGAGTGGCTGTAAATACAGATGAAGCTTTGCTCAGCTCACCGCCTTCCCACAACAGTTCACCTCCTGCTGTGCAGCGCCCCCCCCCCATAGCTCCCCCCATTTCTAAGTTTCATAGAAGACAATTTTTCCACGATGGGGGTAGGGGGCAGAAGAGCTCTGTAGTCCAGTTCCCTAACAGGCCATGGAAGGGTACTGGTCTGCAGCCCAAGGGTTGGGGACCACAGCAAAATGGTAACAGTTATTATTAGCTGTACTATCACACTGCCTTTGGCCATTTCTTTCTTCATACATCAAGCTGTTTTGGGAAAGTGGTTCACTGGTGTCACCAAAGTGGAGGTTCCCCTTGAATCACATCAAGAACTTTGTATGCAGATGTTAGATACCAGGGTACTGGACAACTGGTGATGTCCTTCCTCTACCTTCCACTACCTCTGACTTACCATTATTAAGTGCCAAGTCACCCTTGAAGACTCAGCTCATTTTAGCTCTTCTTTGAATCTTTTTCCCCTCCTCCAAGGAGATCTGACCACTCTATTTTTAACCTTGAATTGAGACTGAGTACTGTCTATGTTTCTATATGATCTATCTCACCCTTCCCATCTAGAATGCTGAGCTTCTCTTGGTATTTCTAGTGTCAAACAGAGTGCCTGGAACATGTGATGCTTTGTATTGTTGCAGGATCCCAGGCCCAAGAGATTTGTCTATTTCCCCCCCAGGACCAGATGGCTTTTGTTTCTACTCTTTCCCCAGAAGCAGTGGACCTTTGCCTGGGTCCCTGGTGTGGGAGGCTTTGCTACTGTTCCCCTGCTTTTCAGCTGTTTAAAGCTTTTGCTTTCTATGCGAGAAGGTTTTGCGGAGTGGGCTATGTTTCATGCCACTCCCCCAGTGGCAGCTGATTATTACTTGTGTGCCTGAGCCTCCAAAGAGGGCTTGCTCCTATCTCCTACTCTTTTCCCAATCAGTCCTGTGATCACCTGGTGGATAAGAGTTTGGGAAAAAGTGAAAAGTTCCTTGTTGAAGTTTGGGGTTCCCATTTATTCTAAACTGATACACTAGCCCACATCTGGTCTTTAAGAATTTGTTAAAAGTTTAGCTGTTTTCTTCTTACCTTCCTTAAATGGTGGTCACCCCTTCCTTCCATGCTGTGCCAAAGGTAAAAAATTATTTGTTCTTTTTTTCTCCTAGGGGTTTGTCACTCTTTGGAATTCAGTTCATTTAGTTGCCTTGTGTCTTCAGGGTCTCTAATGGGTTCAAGAAAAATTATGATTTTGTAGGTTATCTGGCTTTGGCTTATTGTTAGGATGGGAGTGATGTTGTCTTGAGGCATTCTAGATCTTAAGCAGAAGTGGAACTCTAGATGACATTTAAAAAAACCCTTTTAGGCCAGGCTGGTGGCTCATGCCTATAATCCCAACACATTGGGAGACTGAGATGGGAGGATTGCTTGAGGCCAGGAGTTTGAGATCAACCTGGGTAGCATAGCGAGATCCCACCTCTATACAAAATAAGAAAAATTAGCCAGGCATGGTGGTGCATGCCTATACTCCCAGCTACTCAGGAGGCTCAGGCAGGTAGATTGCTTGAGCTCAGGAGTTGGAGGCTGCAGTGTGGTATGATTGTGCCACTGCACTTCAACCAGAGTGACCCTGTCTCTAAAAAAATAAAATAAAATAAAAAATAAAAACAAAAACCCCTTTCTATTATGAAAATTTTCAAACATTCTAAAAGGCAGAGAGAAGAGTAAGTATTCACCACTCAGCTTTTGCAACAATTTATCCTTGACATTCCTTGATATCACCACATACAGATCCACTCCATTTTTTTTTAGCAGGGGTATGGTAATGTATAGTATCAAAATACTTTAGCTTTTATAACCTTTCCCATATTGGTAGCTATTTAGGTTGTCTTCCACCAATAATAATATTGCATCAAACATTTTTGTGCATATTTCCTTGTGCTCTAGTGTGAGCTTTTATTTTGGATGGGTTCCTAGAAGTGGAGTTAATAGCTCAAAGGTTATATATATCTTATATTTTGATAGATAGTGTAAAATTGTCCTTAAAAAGTCTTTACTGGTGGGTGGGGGCACAAAAAAAATGTCTTTGCTAATTATATTCCCACCAACATTGTATGAGTGGCACCCAAAATCTTAACTTAAAAAGCTGGGCCTGCATATTCTAAAGAAAAAGGATAAAGCAGTTAGGTTTCCAGTTTGATCCAGTGAAAGATATTCTCACTGTAAAAGTCTATTGTAAAAGAGCATTTCATAGAAGGAAGTAAACATTGGTGTAGGGTTCTTTTAGTCCAGTATTTATAGTTGAAGCTATTTGCTCTTTAAATACCATCTACCAAAATTTAGTGCTTAACCACATGAACAACATTTCTGGTTTCTATTAGCTCCATATCCTTGTATGTCAGTGACTTTAATAATAGCCGTGATGATTGGTGTCAGGAGCAAAGAATGTCTTAACTTTTGGCATTAAAGGAAAAGTGACTAACTGATAGTCTATATCTTCCAGGTTAAAAAAAAACAAAGCAGAAAAACGTCAAAACACATTTGCTTAAATCCTCATCCTTCTGATAATTTTAAATTTTAGCATCTCATATGTACATTTTTTCATTCAATAAATATTTATATTTAGTTCCTCCAATATGCATGTTTATGCTGCTATGTACTGAAGATTTAAAAAATTAGACATTAGTCCTTTTCCATAGAGTTTAAATATATACAGATTGAGTGTCCCTAATCCAAGAATCTGAAATCTGAAATGCCCCAAAATCTGAAATTTTTTGAGCACTGGTATGAAGCCACAAGTGGAAAATTCCACACCTGACCTCATGTAATGGGTCACAATCAAAATGCAGGCACACAACACACAGTTTATTCAGCGTCACTAAGGCAAAAATACAATTACCTTCAGGCTATGTGTATCAGGTATATATGAAACGTAAACGAATTTTGTGTTTATACTTGGGTC
This sequence comes from Lemur catta, assembly GCF_020740605.2. Taxonomy (NCBI): domain Eukaryota; kingdom Metazoa; phylum Chordata; class Mammalia; order Primates; family Lemuridae; genus Lemur; species Lemur catta. The sequence goes on from NC_059135.1 coordinate 50,903,665, forward strand.
CCATCTCTAAGATATCTCATTGTGTGTATGCAAATATCCCCAAATCCAAAAAATCTGAAATACTTCTGGTCCCAAGCATTTCAGATAAGGGATACTCAACCTGTATATACATATCTATGTCTCTGTCTATGTATCTATCTATTGGAATCTATTCATCTATTTATACATCCATTTGACCATTTATTCATTCAATAAATATTTGTCTCTAATATCTACTTTATTGCAATAATGCTGTGGGAACTCAAGTTGAATAAAAGATGATTCCTGTCCTCAATAGAGGATAATCTAATGGAAGGGAGAGAAATGCTCACATCCTACAGGGGGATTAGAGAACACTTTCTGGGAGAGGTGGCATTACAGATCTTCCAAGGGTATGTAGGATATCAGTAGATGGCCTAAGAGAAAGTTCATTCTAGCCTGGGGAAATATGCTGGGCAAAGGCATGGGGGTGCAGAAGTGCATTGGGAAACAGGTATGGAGGAGATGTTGAGTAACACATCAGATGTTTAAATTGAAATTTGAAACATATTGGCTAGGGTCAGTAAGGAGAGGGGGGTGTCATTATGGGCAAGAGTAGTTAGGGAAGCGTTTGTAGGGAAGGAAGAAGTACTTAAATAGGACTTTGGAGGATGGGTAGGATTTGATAGGCAAATTGCAGGTGCAAAAAAATACCAGAGGCAGAGAGAATAGCACAAGCATAGCCTTGGAGTTGACTAAGAGCCCAGCGTTCTTAGGGGTTCAAAGGAGTGAACTTACGTGGGTAATAAGCAGTATCCAACATTGTGTGTCACATTCTTTCCTGCTGTGGGGTTTTCATATAGACTGTTTCCTCCACCTAGAATCCTCTTTGCCAGTTAGAATGCTTCGGTGGCCATTTACAGAAAATCAAAGCTGGAAAGACTAGGGAGTGTTTCAGGCTTCAATTCATAATGTCGTAAGGGCTTTGTTTCACTGTGATTATCCTGATTCTGCCTTCTCCTGTATGTTGGCTTTATTTTAAGCTGGATCTTCTTGTGGTACAGGGAGGGATGCTGCTAGCTCCCAGGCTGCACGTCCTTGTTCACATTCAAGACAGAAAAGTAGTTTTTGCCCGATCTTCAAACAGAAGTGCTGTGTTTCATTCTGACGAACGGAACTTGGGTCATGTGCCTATCCATGAACTCATTATTGTGACTTGTGGAGACTGTCATGTGTTGATTGGCCTAGGCCAGTCCATCTTTGAACCAATCGGCATGGTAAGGAGATTAAATTAGGCCAATCAGACCCAATCCTTGAGGTGAGGGCAGGTCTATATGAGCCCAAACCCAGGCATGTAACAGATGTCTGGGATGAGGAGTAGGAATGGAGGCAATGGCAAAATCCACTCTGTTGCTCCACTTAGGAGCCCAGTCAGTCTATGCTTTCCGTTCTTTCTTTAGTCCTCACTTTCGATGTCAGATCTGCTCAGAGGCTTGCTCTGATCCCTTAACTAACAGTCTTCCTGTTTTGGCTCACATTACCCTATAATTTCGCTTCACAATGCTTCTCTCTTTATTTTATTTTATTTTATTTTATTTCAGCTTATTATGGGGGTACAAAAGTTCAGGTTATGTATATTGCCCATGCCCCCCCATCCCCCGAGTCAGAGCTTCAAGCATGTCCATTCCCCTGACAGTGTGCATCGCACTAATCATGTAGGTATACACCCATCCCCTCCCCCACCCCCAACTCTGTCCGATACCCAATTGGTCTTATGTCCATGTGTACACTTAGGTGATGGTCAGGGAAACCAATTTGCTGGTAAGTACATGTGGTGCTTATTTTTCCATTCTTGGGATACTTCACTTAATAGAATGGGTTCCAAACACAATGCTTCTCTCTTGTAAACTACAGTAGTCTACCCTTAGCCACAAGGCATACATTCCAAGACCCCCAGTGGATGCCTGAAACCCTATGTATACTATGTTTTTTGCTATACATACATACCTATAATAAAGTTAAATTTATAAATTAGGTGCAGTAAAAGATTAACAACTAATAATAAAATGGAACCATCATAACAATATACTGTTATGAAAGTTATGTGAATCTGGTCTCTCTCTCTCTCTCAAAATATCTTATTGTACTGTACTCACCTATTTTCAGACCACAGTTGACCATGGGTAACTGCAACTGTGGAAAGTGAAAATTCAGCTAAGGAGGGATTACTGTATATGCTTATTTGTATGATTATTTGTTAAAAGTCTGGTTCCTCAACTAGACTCTAAGCTATATGAGAGCAGGGACCATGACTTTTTCTCCACATAATAGACACACTATAAAAATGTATGAAATAAATAATTGGATTCATCTCAACTTCTATTCAATAATGAAAAATTTTACTTCAATCAGCTTCAAAATTGGCATGGTACCAGGGGAGGGAGAGTATAAAAGTGAATACTAAGCTCAAAGCTGTGTTACAATGTGACCAAAAACTGGTAAGTACCATGCACAATAGAAAGATGCTCCAGGAATTACATGGATTAAAAAACTCAGTTATTGTAAATGACACTGTCAAATGCCAGTTCTGCATAAAAAATCTTGTCATTTGTAATAATATTCATTCCCACTGTCTTTTATTATCAAGGTTATATCTCATAGCAGAGTAAATTTTAAATGCACTTACACAGACCAGGACTGTCTTACTTTTCTTATAATAAATTATCTGTATCAGAGATGCACATTCATGGAACTGAGGCTATAAAGAGGTTTCAAAAGAGGCTAAAGAAATGATTATAAGCCAGTGGAACTGCTGTCATTCAAAATATGCATTTGGCTCCTGCTGTTTTAAATTTTATTTTCATATCAATTTTGGTAGTTTTCAAATAGAGGACTTTAGGAAAAATCAAGTTTCAACATTTTCAAACATTTATGTCATCGAAAGTAGATCTACTTTATCCCACCAAACCTCAGCATTCTAGTTAATGATGTTTGGAAATTCCACTTATAAAGCATCAATTAAATCTTGTCAAATTATTTGGACAGCCTTAATGTGATTACTTTCTGTTCTTTCAGTGGGAAAAAGTTTCATTGTTGGATTGGTTCTGAATAAACAATGAAGTGTTTTAATGACCACTATGTATTGATTTTGTTACTTTTTCATATATGCATATTTTTGTGCTGTTATTCAGAAACATCCAAAGTATTATATGGTTAGATTTCTATTAGAATATGTGAAGAAATTTATATTTACTTCTATTTCACCTTATAGTCTTTTATCTTGTCTTATATTGTTTTGTGTTTATAGAGGCTAAAATTTTCAATCAGTAGTAATGATATGGAAACTAAAGATCTCAGTGACATGTCTTCCGTAAGCAATCTATATTCACCATTTACTATGGTGGATGTGGGCTAATCTATTTAATATAATTACTTTGTTAGGCAATCTTTGGACATTACCACTAATTTGAGAAAATAAATAATCATCTAGATGAACCCTTTCTCCTCCTGCCCTTCACCCACTGTTTATCCTTAGTATTGATTAAAATTTATAAGAATTCCATTATATGAAGAAATAGAGACAATATGTACAATTAAAGAAACAAAAATTCCAGGTCCTTACTTGACAACAAAGTTTTTTTGTTTTGTTTTGTTTTTTTTTTAGATTTTGCAGGACATAGGTAAAGCAGTGAGGTGGATGTTTGTGTGGCTTAAGGATTTGTTGGCCTTTGTGTTGTGGATCACATTTACATCTCAATCTTACTTTGTTTTGCTCATGAAAACAAAGTAAGATATGTTTGAAATTATTACAACCTTCACAAAACCAAAGCAAGAAATTGACTTTTCTTTAAACTGTTTCATTTTTTGAGAAGCTCCTGGATGTTTTCTAAATGTAAGTTAGGTTTTTAATAACCCATTAAGAAAACCAGCTTAGCCTAGTGAGATAAAAATTGACATTAGGACATCAGTGTCCCAGTCCTATTTTAATAGTAACTTTGAATAACTGCCCACCATTTCTGTGGCTCAGTTTATCCACCCATAAAAGGCTTTGCAGTACGTGCTTGATGTTTGTTGAATGAATGAATGAATGAAATAATAACAACCAACACTTACTGAGTGCTAACCATGTACCACTGGGCACTTTACCGGCATTATCTCACTTAAGCCTATAAAGCCAATACTGTTATTAACCAACTTGCCCAAAGTCACCAACTAGCAATGTGTGAGATTTGAACCAGGCTTTCTAAATTCAGTGCCAGGGCTCTTAAACATGTTATGTATGAATCTTGCCCCTAGCTCCAGGAAGAGAAAGTCAGCTAAAGGCAACTAACACCCCAGCTATCCTTTGCTTGATGAACTTGTGTCTGTGCTTTGTCATGTCACACCATGTGAAAAAGCAACTCAGCAGGGCTGGAATCTCTCACTTTGTGGTGTCCATAATCTTGGATGCAGGAAAACTACTTTACCTTTTGTGTCTTGAAGAGTGCGTAACTAAGGTCCTTCTAAACCAAAGAGACAGAGTAATTGACCTTAAAATATGTACTGCCCTTTGACCTCTTTGGGGGTAAGTGAGGGGCATAGAGCTAAATATTACTGCCATCTCATTCAGAAATCTAAATATACACTCTCAAAGGGATATTTGACACCTGATGAAACAAATGGTCAATGGGTGCTTCATACTCATATGGCAGTGGTTGGAAGCTTGGAGGAGGAGGCCCCACTACAGTTTCTTGAAGCCACAGATGGTATCCTAATTAATATTTAGAAAGTGTATGCATGGACACTGAAGTTGAGTTTATATAACTCTGAAACCTTCATTTCATTTTGAAAACATTCAGTGCCACGTAGTGACCTGCCTATGTGGAGTTTGAGATGAGATTCTATGTATTTCCTTAAATTCCATATTTTGGAATCATATTGAAATCTTATTTATATAGTGAACAATTCTAGGGCATAACCTGAATATTGTATGAAGCTGAAGTTAAGTGAGAGTGACTCCAGTTACATCGTGGGTGTCAAGGGTATGCTGAGGCAGAGCTAAACCCATGCGTCTTAAACAAAATTGGAGATGCTGCTGCACGTGTCAAAGGCCAAGGGGAACTGCCAACCTATTAGGTCACGCATGAGAAGCAGATATCACAATTGCACAAGTTTTTATCTTCACCAATCTGTTTTTCAAGTAGCCTTTAAAAAAGGCAGAGTGTCTGGGAGGAAGAGAACAGATAAGCTACCCCAATAAACAAGGAGGATGGGATAGACATAGAGAAAAGAACTATAAACAGAAGAAATGTGATTTTTGAGTGTTTTCTTACCCCAAATCACATATCTAAAAGTGATTAATGCTTTATAAACTCTCAAAAGTACTTATGAAAACATAAGGCATTTTTAATTCCCCCCTACTCTTCAGAAAAACTATATTAAGACTGTGATACAAGCCAGTAGGCAGCAAAATACTCTGTTAATTTTGGAAGCCTACCATATGTCATCATAACACAACATAATGCTGCTTTAATGGCTCTCTTAGCATATCCTGTGGTGTTTGAGTATTGGATGACACAGTATCGTTCTGGTTTAATTGTGCATTTCCTTGCCTCCTTTGGTTTCTGTCTGTCAAAACAGAGATATTCTCATGTTGTTGCATATATATTAAAAAATTAATAGTTAATAATGGAACAATTTAATATGTTGAAATATTTTTAAAACTCAAAGCAAAGCATACTTAAAATGTTTTTCAAATTATCAATTAGAACCTCTAAAAACAGTTTTCTATGTAATAATTTACCTTCCAAATTAGATTTAGGGAGAGAGGTTTTAAGGTGGTTATTCAAACCATGTGCAATGCATCATTTATTAAAATTGATGTAAAAAATAGAACCAGCTCTGAAAAAATTAGTAATAATATGTAAAAAGTGGTGAATAGTATTAAATTTTTAACTCATAAAACTGAGTGCCATAAATGTTCAGTGTACATTTATGATATCTCAGCATAATTATTTGTATTTACTAAGGAGTATTTTACCTTGTACAAAATATCTAAATAACTGCACTTCAATCATTTGAAATATATTTATATGCATTTAAGATACTATGTTCATCATATGTATTAAGAATCAAAATCTATTAAGAAAGTATCTGAATATTTGTTTATATGTAATTTGTTTTTGGGAAAAACTGATAAAATTGCTTAGTATACTTTAAAACAATATTAATACTAATTCACTCAGGAATGAGGACAGACTTCCTCTTATAAAGCCCTATAAGCAAAGATTGTCTTTTCTTCTCTCCACAAGTCCTCTTATTTCCATATTAAATTTAAAGAAAACTCTCTTTAAAGAATTTGAAGATAATGAAATATTATGATTTCATTAAAATTCTGGATAACAAAATTCCTACACATATGAAATTTTTGGTTCTGTATCATAAATTTCAAGAAAACAGAATATAACAAGATGACTTTAATATTAGACTAAATCAAACAGTTGGACTGCTTTGTAGTTCGGGGGCACTTTCATCTCACAGAGTCTTAGGGCCATCCACAGGAACATAAATTATCCTTGTCTACGGCTACAAAGAATTCTGGTTATTTGAATCTAGTTAGATTAGGAACTTCTAGTATTTGCTTCAATTCTCTTTTTGACTTCATATGTATAGTACTGTCAGTGAAATGGTTTTCAGAGCTTCTCTTAATAGTCTATTTATAGTACAATAGACTCTTCTAGGGTTAGATATTTTACTCGAAACTAAAAATCACAAATTAAAAATCTTAGTAACTTATGTCCTATTTGTTAATGTACTTCTGATTTAATCTATTGTTTTACCTAATATTATAACATTAAATATAATATATAATAGTACTATAAATATTAAATCAGAAATAAAAGTTTCTATCTATCTAATCTATCTGTCTTGGCATCAGGTAAATCAATGTAAAATTACATTTATAATGTGTATGATGGAATAATGCCTCAAAGTTAAGAGACAAGTTTAATTGGTATACCCTTTAGAACTTTTCAACTTTTTTTTTTTTTTTTTTTTGAGACAGAGTCTCGCTGTGTTGCCCGGGCTAGAGTGAGTGCTGTGGCGTCAGCCTAGCTCACAGCAACCTCAAACTCCTGGGCTTAAGCGATCCTTCTGCCTCAGCCTCCCAAGTAGCTGGGACTACAGGCATGCGCCACCATGCCCGGCTAATTTTTTCTATACATATTTTTAGTTGTCCAGATAATTTATTTCTATTTTTAGTAGAGATGGGGTCTCGCTCAGGCTGGTCTCGAACTCCTGAGCTCGAGTGATCCACCCGCCTCTGCCTCCCAGAGGGCTAGGATTACAGGCGTGAGCCACCGCGCCCGGCCTCAACTTTTGATACTATGTACATGTATTAATATTGCTGCTTCAAAAAATGAAAACAAGACAATTAACATTTTGTTAGGCTAGAATGGCGCAATAATATTCTATTACCACATTCTACCTCACCCCAGGTGAGATGGCTTATTTTAAAAAATATCATTCAGAATCAGAATTATAAATCTACTCTATTCTCTCTCATTGCTTTTTTCTGGTAATGCTATTTCACTTTTAACTATTATAATTTATAATAAAAATCATCCATTTTATAAGAACATTATGACTAAGATTAGAGAATCCTGAAAACATCCTTTAATATTTTGGAAAAAACACATAACATCAGAAAAAACATTATTATGTGACATTTGGGAAAATGTACTTAAAGGCCAGTTTCACAGTGGTCTTCTTAAGGGAGTCGGCATTTTCCACATTGGAATATGTAGAAACAGGTGCATGGATGTAGAGGAGTTTATTTTCCCAGGTGACCTAATAAAACCATACATATCCACTTATGTTGTATTCATGGGAAGACATAGGACATATATATACATTATTGCTGATTTTAACTCAGCATAGTTTAGGGCAAAAGGTAGAACCAATAATCTGGTGTTTCAGTGAAATTATGAAGACAAAAAGATATTAAATACTTGATTTTTGCTCTAGAAGTTGAGATTTGGAAACTGGTAACATCTCCTTAATTTTTTGAATTGGCCACCAGGCAGCCCAAGAAATGGTAGTCACATAATAACTTATTTGGTTATTTCTACAAATTTATTAGTAGTTCTAAATAAAAATATTTTATTAACTTCACTAATGAGATGACTTTGTAAGATAACGTCCTTTATCCTCCTAGAGAGTTTTGCTTGCATCTGAATGTTTAGCTGAGTATATAGCTTAGCAATATTTATTTATATTGAATGTTAACCATGTATAAAACATTTTACATGAGTTATCCTCACAAAAGCCTTATAATATAGGCATCATTATTAATAATGATATTATTATTAATAAGGAAATTGAGACTAAGAGATGTAAAGATCCTACCCAAGGACCTGTTCATGAATGTCAGAAGTGGAATTGATTCAGATCTGTCTGATTCTAAAACATGAGCTCTTTCTACTAATCCATTATCAGACTCTAGACCTTAAATTCATAACTGATTAGACAATATTTTGTTAAAAATCCAAAATCTAGTAAAAATTAAACATCTCTAAATGCTTTGACACATTGTCCTTAATTACTTGCATTAACTAATGTACTATCTATTTCTTCTGAGGGTTAATGTTCCTGTTCAATATAAATTCAGGTTTATTATTTATAGTTCTTTTTATTTTTTACACTGTAATCTGTACAGTGATGTTTCAGATCTTTAAAAATTACTTACACAATAAAATATTTCTCCTTTGTAGTTTCTTGCAGATTTTTGTGGGAGTCGTTGTCTTTACATCATCACAGAAGACCCCGATTTCATTGTTATGCTTTTCCATAGAAAAAACAAATTCCAGGAAATGCTTCCATCTGTAAGACACCATTCATTTGAAAAGAATTAAAATCTGAGTTTGTTTTCACAATAAAATGATCAGTAATATGGTGAAACAGCTTCTGATGATGGAAGTAAATGAAGACAATAAAACACCAGCTACAGTTTATGACCATCATAATTTACCATATTCTATATGCCCTGGACACTTCTATATATAATTTCTGCTGCTTAATTTTCTACTTATTCATCTGTTACTTTGTCACTGTTGTATAGTTTCATACATTCCTCTTTTGTCATCTCAACTACTTCATAATTGCAACAGAGCAGGATCTGATTTTCAAGTTTTGTTTTTCTAGATATGATCCTGAAGATTTCAGTATTATGGGTAAATCAGCACTTCATAAATGCTGACTGAAGGAATATTGAAATAATCATTTCTGTGAGAAGGGAAGAACTGACACCACTAATTAAGAAATAGCCTTTATTTTCAAGTCAAAGTAACAAGATGGAATTAAATACTTTTTTGTAATCTGAAATCCCTATGTACTTTAAAATGTACAAGAACAAAAACAAAGGAATTAAAGCTATCAACAAACCTAGTTTTCCATGACAAAATCATGAGGAACAAAAACGTTTATTAAATTTTATGAAGGTGAAGCCTCACGCTGCAGGTGATAAGTATTTCATGGGCCTCAGATACAGAGTTTTTGAAGTGGAAATGGAATGAATACAAACATCTCATTGCCTTGTCTTGTGGCAAAGAATGGCATGCTGGCTTCCTGAGATGTTGTTAAAGCATTGGTTTGTGGGTATGTTACTGAGGCTGTTAGTCCTTCATTAACACTGGTTTTACTATGTAGTTTGTCTTTATGTATTAGATGTATTTGGGATTATTTACAAACTATTGTAGATTCAATATTTGGATCTGGAAAATCTGGACTAAACTTTTGTGCCTGAGAGGAAACTAAGTCATAGAAAGAATGAGTGACTTGCCCAGAGCTGTAGAATTGGGAGCAGAACTCCTTCAGGTACAAACTCATCCCTCTCTCGTTCTTTACATTATTTGTATGTATTACGCTTGTAAAACATCTAAGTAAAGTTCTTTCTAGTGATATTAGTTTATGGTGACTTAAAATTATCCAACTAGGAAGAAATTTAGCAATCGTACCATACAGAAGCAATTCAGAATAGAATTTCCACCTGGCAGATAGATTAAAAAATATCAACAACTGCAGGAAATTATTTTAAACAGTATGTAATTATTACTCAATATTTCCCAAGGTATTGATATAGCCTACTATGATTTTAAGAGTGATGCTTATAGAAGTAAGTGGTGACTACTTCCTCTATAGAAGCAAGAAGATTCTTAATAGGTTGGTATCCACTCTTTTCACCAAAGAAAGAAGTCAAAGTGAACTGGTTGTTGGAATTTCATTTGCTCACTGAAAATATATACATAATTACGACAGGAAGACCATCATTGACATCCTTGGTCTCTTTTTCACTGGAAGAGGAAATGACTCCTTTTCCTAGTTAATTTCTATAGAATTTTCAGTAGCCCTTTCTCTCTGCTTAAATCTGATCCTTTCTGTCCTTGAGCCTGGCTTTGGGGCATAAGATAAACACCAGGTGCAGCTAGCAATAAAATATACCTCTCAAGACCACAGAAAAGATGCATGGGTTCTACTGGTGGGTGTTTGATTTATAATTTAGACATAATTTTCTGTTTTGGGCAATGATTGAAGTAAGCTCTTCTGAAAAGGGCCCAGCATATTCCCAACTCTTATAGCTGCCTCCCACCCGACACCCCACCAAAGTACTTGCTGAATTTCCTGAAGCTGGGACAGCAATTAGGACCACAAAAATGAAGTTCATTAATGAAAACTAATTGAAAATTAATTCACCATGACTCCAGGGAAGAGCTTGCATTTAAAATGTTGTGTTGTTAGGGAGCAAGTCTCTAATCATCAGAGCATGGCAAAATACTTCAGAATGACACATAGGTTAATGAGGTGGTGAAGCATCAGAAGAACAAAGTCTTGTAATATTAAAATAGCCACCATGCTTAAAGCGGCTGCCCTGCCCCTCCCTTCTGGCTTCCCTTTCTGCCTCATTCTACCTTCTTATTTTATTATTGCTAGACAGAGCAGATGCCACCTTAGTTCCATTCCCCCAACAGATCTTTCCCAGAGAAAATTTCCACAATGATTCTCCAAGTTTTGATTACTAAATGCAAACTTTGCAAAATGTCAATTTATCTATTCTCCAAACATTAAGGAATCTGCTTTTTTAAAAAAAACTTTTTTACTATGGAAAATTTCAAACATATACAAAAGAGAAAATGCTATAATGAAACTCCCTTATCTGACTTCAACAGTTATCTACTAGGAACCTATTTTAAACCATATTTTAGTAAGCTTGAAACAGCAAATATTTAGACTTATGATATTTCCTTTCTCACAAGATAGATATTGTGTCATGACCAGCTTGCTTTTCCCCTTTTTTTCTCATTCATCTAAAAAATTTATTGTAGTTATTATTGTACGTGCAAGATGGAATGTAAGAGGGATGGGACATTTATTCTTTCAAAATTCCACCTATGTCTCTTCTGAGAAACCATCTAGGATCCTTTTGAAGTCTTTTTTATGCAAATAGTTTCTAATTTTATGTTTACATGAAGGGATTTTTAAAATTATATCAATAAAATTTTGGTCACTTTAAGTGTGATTGTTTTCCATGGAAATATCCATTTTCATTTTGCTCTTCACACAATTCATAGTTATGTCTGATATTAAAAATATTGGTAAGCTGGTATGTGAAAGAATCTGATAAATCACTACCTTTCCTTTCCATAGTGTTATTTTATATTTTTGAAAATGAGAAATTAAGGGAAGAATTTAGATGACAAATTCTTTTTCTCCATTTGGTTGCTACCAGAGTCAATTTGTATTTCCTTTATCATCAGTCCTTTTAGCAAATCTCATCTTTCAACTCTTCCAGAATTTATGATTTGAGAATTCTATCTTCAATTTCAATCCAAAGAAGAGAATAAATACATTCTCGTTTCTATTATCTTTCAGAAAGTTTTAAAAAGCTATTAAAAACTATTGAACTGTTCTGGAAATCTTTTTTACCTTGCTTTCAAGGTATACAGTTTAGACATACCTTTGCAGTAGAGCAAGTCTCTCTTAAAACCCCTCTTTCTTCATGTGCTCCTACACCTGAGAGTTTAATTCTCCACTTCTTGCAAATTATTTCAGAACAATTCTGCTTTTGTATCTGATGTCTTAAATTTCTATTCTTTAAAGGAGTTTCTCCCATATTAATATTATTCTGATTTTTTTCAACTAAATCATTGGGCAAATATATATTTAGTGTATTTCGGTAATGCTGTAATGTTTTGAAAGGAGACATTTTTAAATGAAAAAAAGAAAACCTGACAGAGTAAAAAGTTAAACAGCTGATGAAAACAGCTAGCAGTGTCCCAGGTGAGGAAGAGATTGGTGATTTTTTTTTTTTTAATTTAGTTGCTAAGGAAAGTTCTTGTGTTATTCAATTTTTAAAAGAATATTTGATATAGTACTAGCATCCATACTAGGGCTGGAGCCAATTTCAAAGGACACATAGAGACACACACACACACAAAAACCCACATGAATTATTTTAATTTTGAGTATGTCTATTAAATTTATCTGACATGTTTGGTCAGATATTTTCCTTCTCTGGCTGAATTTCTTTTGCATTTACAGCTATTGACTTTAAGAAATATTATGTAGTCTATTTTGTGTTCCTTTGTTGCCCTGCTCTGGGATGTACAAATATACCATACTTAGTAAAAAGCACAACATGATGAGTTAATAGGAATTGGAGAACAGGAAAGGAAGTAGACTGTTTAACTGAAGAGATCCATTATGAGAGAGGAGTCCAACATTGAATACAAGCAGCAGCACATAAAGTTGTCTTCTCTTTTACAGAAATATGAGCATATACGTAGCACGTGTGGCATCTGAGCATTACCAAATGGAATACATGTACACATTTCTTGAATTTCTGCATGAGTCTAAAAGTCATACCGATTTTCTGTACATCAAGGTCTTTGACAGTTGCCAGTACAAGAAATTTTAGGACATAAGTAGAGTATTTGAATGATAACATCAAAGAAAATATGGCTGTTTTCCTTTATTATTAACAACCATCAATGAAATATCTCCATTTTTCCTTAGATAACTTACAATGGAACTTATAGTTGAGATTTAATCTTGTAAAACTTTTTTTTTAACTATAAATAAATGAAAAAACGAATCCTTGGCTTAATTTGAGTTTGAGCATTTCAAAGCTGGTATTTGCAAACTCAGAAAAAAAGAGCTTTTCATTAAACCATGATTTTGGAAACAGTTACTCTAACCCACAACCACATACAAATACAAAAATCCTAATGGGACTATTTTCTTACTAAGCCTGTAACAGTTTACATTCACCTAATGGCCTCGGGTTATGAGCAAACTACTCAATTAGAGAATTTAGGCTGGTTGCCCACATATTTTAGAGCAAATTATCCCTTCACAAATGCAGAACCCCCTATATAAAACGCCTAACCAGTATTTCCTGTAAAAAAATACTATTCCCTAAATTCCCACCTTGAACCTACTAAGAATTTCTCTTTTTCTAGGGCAAAGATTTTATGGAAATATTTGTTTTTATATCACATACCTTAGTGTTGGTCTTCCTGCTGCCTTGTGTTTTTGACCTTAAAGCAGCTAAGAAATTATAATCAAAACACTTCTAAATAAGTTATTTCTTTTCTAAGTACTTTTGCTAAGTACTTAAGCTGAGAACCTTAAGTTGGAAGGTGTAGAATCCTGCCAATTCTTTGATAACAGATCTTCTGCTTGGGGGGTTAAATGAATTTCGTGGTTATCCTTAACACTTACTATTTCTTCTTAGGCCTCTTTCATTTAAAAGGGGGTCGGTGCTTCCAATCTATAAACACCCATTAAAAGTTCTCCACCCTTTTATACTTGGCTGCTGGTCTTAATTGTCTGCAGATGGGTGGATCACTGCATTTTTATTTCAAAGGTAGAGATTTGCAAAATGTAAACGAGCCTATTGAAAGTTCTAAATCAACACTCTCAACATCTATTAAAGAGATCCATGTGTAAACGGGAATAGAACTCAATTGGAAAGTGTATTTTTTGTAACAAACATTTTCACTCACAACTAAGAAAAAGTGTATATCATCAGCAATGCATTACAAATGTGTTCAACGCTAACAGTGCTTTGCTAGAGGGCTATTTAAATTTCCTGCAGAACTTTGAACCAGGAAAAATGTGTTTGCAAAATATTATTGTTTTTCTTTTATAATAGTTGCTAGATAAGAGATGCTGTGTAACTTATCCTACATCATAAATTGTCATCTGGCTGAAAAGAAGCAAAAGCAATTGTTTTATTTTACACAACAAAATAAAATTCAATACAGTATAGTCCTACACCACTAAGAAACATATTTTATTGTACTTAATATAAAATCTTAAAATATGACTATTTCTGGTTCACCTACTGAATTATTATTTTTTATTTTGGTACAATTTTTTTTAAAAAAAATGAACCAAAATTTACAGTATTGCTTGAGAACCAACTGAGAACCAAACTCATGCTAGCTGTTCTTGGCACTAGCTTATCTTGCCTAAGGGACTGACAGTTTACTTCAGATTCTGTAGTTTCTTCCATTCTTCTTTCACTAGCTTTTCCCCTTAGTCTTGCTTTTCATTAGCCCACCCTGATGGTTGACCACTTCTAATCCATAAATTAAACAGACAGAAAACACAAAAGCATGCTTCTTTTATCTGTGAAAATCAAACCTATCACAAACTTAATTTTTCTTGGGTGTAAAATAAAATATTCTAAGTAGCAAAAAATATTGCTAGATTCTCTCCCCTTAAAAACAAGTCTTATATATTCACCTTGCAATGGAGGATACAATGGAATTGCTTTGGACTATCTTATTCAGTTTGGCTTTGAGCCCCATAATCTGTGCCCAATAGTCAAATCAAAGTTTGAACATCAGACAACTGTACTTCCCTCATCCTTTCTCTAAATGCAACACATAATTTAATTTTAGGGAAATGTTTTTTCCCCCTAAACTCCAGTTTTAATACACAGATTATAGCAACAATATTTAAAAGATGTTTCAATCTTTGAGATTGCATTTTCTTTTATATTTTACTTAATTTTTCTGTGTGTGATGAAAAGGGAAGCCGAAGTTGGGTATCTACATAGAAACAAAAAAACAATTTAAGTTACTCTCCAGCTTGCAAAAATATATTTACAAGCTCTCAACAAAATTTTACTTTTAAAAGCCATTTTAATATTTGTTATCTTTTACTGAGTAAAATAAGCTGATGCTTTTACATGTGGATCTTATTATGTGAATAGCCGTCTAAGCCCGCTATTGAACATAATCATATGAATTACGAACTGTGACTTTATTTCTTTTATAATCTTTGTAGTTCTTGCCATTACTTTTACATGTCTATGTCTGGCATTATGTAGCTTTGAAACTATGCCAAAAATATTTATTGTCGTATATCTGGCATTCTCATACTTTGTGGCTGAGTTTGGTTTCCAAGCTGGGCAAAACTTATTAGCAGATACAGTTCTTGGCATTTGTTTGAAAAAAAAAAGTCTTAAGTAATTTTAGTACCCCCTGAAGTATAACCTTTTGGACTCCTTGAAACATGTATGGAGTTGAAATTTCAATGCTTGAGCTATCTCTTTTTCTAATTTTAAGTAATTCTCCTTCAGTTATAAAGTATGAAAAATGAAACAAAATGATGACAAAAGGAAACAAAATAAAAGAATGAATTTAACTGCAAACTGGAACATTTTGAAACATTTGCATGGATGGTCTGGATAAAATACTTCCCTGGTATGCAAATCCCAGAAAGCTGAGGCAGAGTACCACTGCTACAGTGCAGTGCTAGTACTTTGTGGTGGCATAAATTAATAATAATGATGAAAAGAAAAATATGTATGAACAATTCTTTTACTAACCTCTTTGCAGCTTGAATAGAGAAAATTATTTAAAGAAATGTGATGAAGATATTTACTTCCTGCTTTGGATTTATATACCAGCCTCCATCACCACATTGTGCAGGTATAGCACAGTATTCTTCCTGTAGTTCATTCTTCATATGCTTTTGTGTATGTAGATACAGTAACCTTTTAGCATTATTTAAGGTATTATGAAGGTATCATTAAGCTATTAAAGGTTATTTTATAAACAGATCAAATCATGACTGTCATACAAATATAAAATGAACCCATATCAAATATTTTATTTAATGCATAATTAATAAGGGAAACAGTAAGATGTTAGAACCAATTCAAAAAACAATTCAAAGAGCTACATATGTAAGGGCAATAAGGAGTGCTCAAAATAGATGCAAATACATTTACAAATAGATGTACAATTGATCTATCCATACAGCAATAACCAATTGCATTCTACTGGGTACAATCATTTGCATTTCTACAGACAAGAATCGTTTGTATTATCCATTTTCTATAATTTACAGAGTCCGTAAATAATAATACTTGCACCATGTATTTTAGATGGTAAAGACTATTATTTTGAGAATTAATATGATTTTTTCTGTATTTATATATTCAATAATGTTTTCCAGCCAAATGTTTTTTGAGAACCTACTGTGTGTCAGGTACCATATTTAGTGCTGGTGATCAAAAACAGCCCTCCTTCATAGGTCTACAGTTTAGTGAGGGATACAGACGTTAATCAAATGATTACAAAAATAAATGTACAATGGTAACTGTGATCAGAGCCACAAAATGTCTGCAGATCTCTGAGAGGGCCAAATTTGTATAAGGTAATCTTAAAATAAGTTAATTTTACTTTAAGAAGCATCTATATTTCCTGATTTTTATATTTTTCAAAAGTGATACTTTAAATTAAAAATCTATTTTTAAAAAATTCTCTTACTGAATCAATTACTCATATAAAACCTAGTAATTCTGTGGCACACAAATGAGTCTAATATTTACATACTTCAATCTTACCCTAAAAAATACTGTGTAATATAAACTTTTTAATTTTTTTATTTTTATAGATTCAGGGAGTACAAGTGCATTCTATATTGCTGTGTAGGGAAGCCTGGGCTTTTAGTGTACCTGTCACCCTAACAGTGTACCTTGTACCCAACAGATAATTTTTCATCCCTACTCTCCTCCTACCCTCCATAAATTTCTATATTATTAATAATTTATTTGTTAGGACCAGAGAAGGAAATCACTGTTGGTTAAAATTAGTAAAGTCAAAATTAAGTCAGCTAGTCTTTTGTCAATTGCTCCTTCTGGAGTCTTACCTGCCTACCCCCAACCCCGACTTCATTATGGTTCTGCAGCAAGTAACCTTGTGCAAAAAATTAAGTCTGATGTATTTGCACTCTTCAGTGTCTTAGTTGCTTCAGAATTCACGTTGTCCTGTGTTTTGCAACACTCTGTCTGTGTTGGGTGATGCAGTGCTGAGTATTGCTGAGCTGTCTTCTTGCCCACTCATTCCATTCATTTAACTGTATTCTCCCTGTAATCCTGGCACTCCGGGAGGCCGAGGCGGGAGGATCACTCGAGATCAGGCGTTCGAAACCAGCCTGAGCAAGAGCAAGACCCCGTCTCTACTAAAAATAGAAAAAAATGATCTGGACAGCTAAAAATATATATACAAAAAAATTAGCCGGGCATGGTGGCACATGCCTGTAGTCCCAGCTACTTGGGAGACTGAGGCAGAAGGATTATTTAAGCCCAGGAGTTTGAGGTTGCTGTGAGCTTGACACCACGCCACTCCAGCCCAGGCAACAGAGCGAGACTCTGTCTCAAAAAAACAAACAAAAAAAACCTGTATTCCCTTCATCATCAAAGATTCAGTTGGAAGATAATTGCTTTTATGAAGCCTAATTTGATAATGTAGAATATGAAACAGATGCATTCATTTTTTATTTCTAAAATCACAACAGTGTGGCGCATAAGTTTATCGTGTCTTCAAGACACTGCAATGACAATGCAGACTCCTCTCCCAGAGATGGGTCTTTCAGATGAGTTGCTCATTTGTCATTTTCTTGGGTAGCAGGATTCTTCCTCTTGGATTTCTCAAACTCCTGGCTCTCCCGTGTGTAGACAAGATAAAACACTACAAATGTTGGCACCATGTTAAGGAAGGACGCCTGAGTGTGGCTGAAGTAGCGCAGGAAGGTGTGCTGTTGGAAGGGCGAGGAGCCCTGGGTACCCCCATGCTACATCCATGTCATTGGAGTGGTGGCCCTTGCCCTCCACAGTAGAGGATCTACTGCATTCATGTTTGGAGCAGGATTAGATATACCCATTATAAAAGATGATTTGACCCTAGCAAAACAACAAAAATACACATTTTAGGGTTTTTTCTTATAGTAGTGGTGAACTAAGTCATCATCTTCTATCACACTTTCTCCTGTGTCTGATTAGGTTTCCTAGAAGCAGACCATCAGATGAGGATTCATGTGCGAGTGATTTGTTAAGAAAGTCCTCCTGGGGGAAACCAGTAAGAGAATGTGGAAAGCAGGACAGAAAAGAGAAGCCAGCCAAGCAAGGATGAATCTCAGGCTAACTTTTGTAGATGGTCACTTCATCCTGTGTCTGCAGAAGAATTCTGGAATGTAAGTTATGCCTCAAATTGTTCTGACCAGCTCCCTTGGGGATGAAGTGGAATGGGGGAAAGTAAATTCTCAGGCACTTTCCAGTATTGGCAAAGTGGAATCCAGTGTCTTCTCAAAAACAGTTAAGTGTTTTCTGTTGGAAGCAGAAACACAAAAAGACGGAAAAGGGGAACTGAGGATATTGGGGAGAAATATTGATAGTGTTTGCAAAACTCCACCTGGTCCCCCCAGATCCATTCTCTTCTTCCTGGTCACATGGTTAGACTGCATTTCTCAGCCTCCCTTGCCAAGTGTGGCCATGTAACTGTGTCCTTTCCAGCAGAGTGGAGTGGAAGTGATGTGTCACTTCGGAGCGTAGAATAGCCTTATCCATACTATTAATATCTTTCTCCTCCCTGCTGGCTGGGACTCAGGATGACTCAGCTTATGCTATAGAGATGATGAAAATGATCTTAGGAATGGTGACACAACATGATGGAAGTAGTAGGGTCTCTGAATGACTTCATGGAGCACTTTCTTGATGATGCAGGACATTCACTTTGGACTGTTAGGTAAGAGAAACACACCTCTTTTTCAAACCACTGAATTATTGTTGAGTTTCTTTATCACAGCAGCCTAGCCTTTTTCTAGTTAATACAAGATGTTTTATTCTTCTTATAACATTTTATGGTATTATAGATCCATTTTTATAGTTTATTGTTGATTTCTCTACTAGAATATATATTAATATATATGAGAGGAGATTTGCCTATCTTTTTCTTGTTGGTACAAATACTCAGTAAGTACTTATTTAGTGAATAAATATAAGTGTAGTTTTACCTTGGCCTATAATAATTAAAATAAAACACATTACAATTAAAAACTTACTATAATGGCAAGTTAGAAGTTATATATAACAAATAGGAAGAGTTTAATAAAAAGTAACCCAAATGATTAGTGAGGTAAAATACTGATGTATTAAAAATGGAGAGAAGATAAATTATATACTTGTGAAAAAACAAGGTTGAAGGGCATCTTGGTAACTGTCTTTGTGTATTGGAAAGGTGATTATAAAGAGGTTGCTGCCCAACTGTTTTCCATGTCTGCAGAGGAAAAACTAGCATGAAAGAGCTTAAACTGACCTGACAGTAATAGTGATTAAACATTAGAAAAGGCTCCAGAGTAATATTGTAGAATCTCTGTCCCTGGTGAATTTAAGGACAAACCATCTGTCTTAGACATTTCAGGCAGAGCCTTGCAGGAAGTGAGAGGTCTGGATTAAATGACTCCTTGAGCTAGCTCCCTTTCAATTCCAGGAGTCAGTGCCACCATTCAGGGTACACAGGGGATCTGGCAGTGACATCTTTCACTCCATTGACCAGTCTGGCAGATTACTTGGCATCTCTTATCTGTAACTTGGGAGAGTTATTTTTCTCAGGAATGCTAGTGGACTGGGGAGTAGGGTGTAGAAAGACTAACCCCCCAAAATAAGATATTAAAAAGAACATTTTGTAACTAGAACTCAAAGATATTAAGTAATTTCTACACAATCAATACAAACTAACTGGAAAAGTCCTAAGACTTTTTAGAACATTTCAAGTCCTTTGTTTTACTTAGTAAGATTAACTGATATACCAATGATGGAAAGATAATAGTGTAATGTTGACAGTGAAATTCCACAGAACGAAAAAAAGTATTATCATTGATGTCCATTTATGCTATTTATTTACACTGGTGTTGCAATACTAACAACAATGTAATAATGCTATTTATGGATACTGCATTAAAATGTGTACTATTTTTATATTACTCATAAATAATCATGTCAGAAGGTCCCTAAAGACAATCTTTCATTAGAAGACAGATTTAAGTCAGTTTACTTTTTTTTATTACTAAATAATATTACAGCTATTGTTTTAAAGGTAAATATTTTTTTGACTTGTAAAACAATTAAAATTGAGAATCTATATATTTTGGGGACTTCCAAATTTATTAATAAATGATTTTAGTGAAACTTTACATGTTTGTCACAAGTCCAAAGATAAGTTTTTATAATTCTTACAAAAAAGGTGGAAAGACCCTGCTTTTGTATTCTAGGATGGTGCAGTATTCTATTTATGTATTTGTTTTAATGGTATAATAGTAGATGCAATAAAGTTAAAACTTGGTGGAGGTTCTTTTTTTCATTGAGGGGGAAAATCTAGTCAGATTTAGAAGGAAATCATTTACTACTCCTCAAGCAATGAAGCCTGAAAGTAAATATTGCTCTAAAACACACAAAGTGATGATCTGCCTCACTCATGAGTAGAAAGGTAAAAATTAAAACTACAATGAGATGCCATTTTTTAAATCTATCATATTGTCAAAAATAAAAAAATTTGATCATATACTGTGTTGTCCAGGATGGGGAAAGACGTATCTTCCTGACAAAAATGTAATTTTGTACAACCTCTATGGAGGGCAATTTGGCAATATCTATTGAAATTATAATCGCATATAATCCTTTAACCCAGCAATTCTACTTCTAGAAATTTTTTGCTACAGATGTATATGGACGCACAAAGAGATGGCACGTGTACAAGGTTATATACTGCTGCATTGTTTAAAAGACCAGAAACAACCTAAATGTCCACCAATAGGAGACTAGTTAAAGAATGCTACATCCTTTCAATTGAATATAATACAGCCACAAAAATGAATGAGACTAATTCTTAAGAAATTAGTCTCTTTGTCTTAAAAAATAGAAAAATATATACACATATGCACAAAATATATCTGAAAAGCTACCCAAGAACTGGTAACACTGGTTGCCTTCAGGGAGAGGAACTCTGAATCCTGCGGATGAGTGGGAGAGAGACCTAATTCTCACTGTCCACTTTTTTGCAGCTTTTGAATTTTGTATCACATACATGTATCACTCATTCAGAAAATAAACCAAATAATTAAAAAAGAGAAAAATATTGTGAATTGGATAACAGCTCATTTATTCTTCATTTGAGGATTTATTTACATTTAATATAAAATTATCTTCAATTTCAAAGTGTAGAATTAAGACTATTCTAAATCTTTTAGACTCTGCTCACACTTTCTGTATGGGTTATGACTGATATTTAAAATATGAAAACATGTCCTCAAAACAGCATTAAAATATTGCCTTATGTAAAAATCACAAGTTATCATTCATTTCTCCTTTATCTTTAAAGTATGAGGTCCTCGAAGCTAAGAACTCTGTACCTTTTCACCTAGCAGGATAAAACAGGAAAAATGACTTCTTAAAAAATTGTTTTAATTATTAAAGTAATATGTGTTATGTTAGTTAAAATTTATAGTTATTTTCAAATTGACCTAAAGCAAGTATCAGTTTATACTTCCATCAACTGTACATGAGAGTACTCCTAACAGAGCATATCTTAAGTAGAATATGTGAAGTGTTTTACTTCATCATCTCAGAGAAATAGACAAAAATAAATTTTGGCTAAATAATTTAGAAGGAAAATAAGAACTTATTGATACATAGGTAGAACTCCTAAAGAAAGTACCTAGTGTCTGAAGTGCTATGAAATGAGCCATTTTGAAAAAGGTTGAGAGAGAAACTTAAATTGCTTCAGTGTAGATAAAAGTAGACTAGAAGATTCTAGAGTGAAGTTATTGCCAATAGAAATTGTTAAAATTGTTAAAAGATTTCCAAAGCAAGAAGCTACTTTTCAGTAGCACAAAAATTATTCTAAGATAAAATAAAGACAATTTTCTTATATTCATCTGTTGAAAAAGATTGAACTTCAGTGCTAGAAAAATTAATATTGGAGGTGTTAAAAGATGACATATATATAAAACAACTAAATATAAAGAGAATAATTGAAGTTTTCTATGAAATAATTATAAGGAGAAATCATATTCCAAATTCTTCCATGAAGTTTTGATTACCAGTACCAAGCAGAGCCTGAGGAAAAAGGAAAAATCAGTAGTACTGATCCTGCCTTTATTTAGAATTTTGATATTTTGTTCATCATGGATTTTTTGCACTGATTTTAAAAATATTGAATTAAAATATTATTTATATTGATTACTGAGTTTTTTGACGGCCTCTTATATTTTGTACCTGAGGCAAATGCCCCACTGGCTTAATCCTAGTTCCAATCCTATTGATCACTCAAAGAATAAAATTATGTTATAAGGAGATGGGCATGGTGGCACACATCTGTAGTCCCAGCTACTTGGGAAACTGAGGCAGGAAGATTACTTGAGCTCAGGAGTTCAAAACTACAGTGACTTCTGATGATGCCACGGCACTCTAGCCCAGGCAATAGAGCAAGACCCTGTCTAAAAAAAAAAAAAAAAATTATGTTAGAAGGAGAAAAAGAAATATTTTAAAGCCTCTCCCCTAAGCACAATTTTCTCAATATTTCAAATATTCTATTGAGAGATATTAAGACCAAAAAATAGAATTGATTAAATACTACATTTTAAAAAATTCTGACAACTCAGCAAGGTATATATTCTATCCATATTTTATAGGTGAAGAAATTGAGACTCAGAGAAGTTACTAATTTGCTTCTTACACACAAACCAAGGTTTTGCATGTCACACAACCAAGGTTGAAACCCAAATCTGTCTTTTATCAAAGCCCCAAAATACAAGAGGTCCCTTCTCAGGGAATTATTTACATTTGAATCAACCTCTGAAAGAAGAGTCCTGGATTTGCCACAAGGAGAAAAAGGGACAGGACATTCCATGCAGTGAGGGAAATTGTGAATAAAGCCTGAAAGTAATATCCAGAGGCAGATTTACCCCGAAGCAAAGGTGGTTGAAATGTTAGGGTCACTCAGTAGAAGTTCTTACAAAGCTTCTTGGCAGGGACTCTAATGATGTATTTATAAGGTCCCGCATTTTTGCAAAATTCACCCAAATAAGATATTTTAACTCCAATTAGTGACAACTGCTGTTTCTTTCCATTCTGGCTGTCCCTTCATCACATTTCCCCTTGCGTTGGGTGGCTTTGGAATTGCTCAGTTATTTTGGGGATCCAGCTAAGAGGTAGCTGATTTGGAGATATGCTATTCTGGGTTTAGTGGGATATATTTACATGGTTAACAGCCACTCTGTGGTCATTGCTAGCCTTTTTAGGGTAAGAATAACTTCTAGGGATATTCCAATTGCTCATTGTGCCAACTCACCTGGCATTGTGGTATGAAAGCACGAGGAGTATCCTTATATGAATGATACCTGGATAGTGGGAATAGGTTGGCAGTGGAGTGGAAACAAGGTTTGCAATGTACAAAGCCAGAAGCTAGTCTATGGAAAAATTTTTCAGTCATCAGATGAGTAAAATTGTAAGTTGTAGGTTGAGTTTTCATTAACATATAGTGAAATTAAAAATTCTCTCCTATCAAGAAGATACTAGATAATGTAGCCTATGCAACTATATATGCCTCACATATTTTTTTTTCATAGGAATTGTGCAAAATAGAGTTTATCAGAATTCTTGTGTTTGTGGGGCCCATACACTAAAATAATGAGTGTTCTGTGCAAGAAGATACATGTTTTATGCATCCTAATGTATTATAAGATATATCTTATCTTGAAAAAGTCTGGCAGTTCAGGGGACAAGGCAAACAAAATTACCACCAACACAGTGAAACAGCCAGAGGAGTGATCCAGTGACAAAATTCCTCCACGTATTCATCAATAAACCAATGTATATAATATGGGTGATCTGGTTACCCAGTTTTCTAGCTCATCACATCTTGTAGCAAATTTTAAAAATGAATTTGAATTGTTCCTTTGCATGTTTTAATTTCAGGCTCACTTTATACATCTTTTCAGAATTATTGGTTTATACTAAGATTCAAATTTACCTGAAACAAAGTACCCTTTTGGAAGCCAAAAATTTAAACTGAAATTAAAAAGATTCACAAAAGCTTCAAAATACTGAAAACTATCTGATTATATTGAAATGTACACTAAAACTCTGATTGTCAAAATTGCGAAGAAAAGAAAACATTCATGATAGCCAAGAAAACATAGATAATTAAAATGACAAGAGTAAAGATTAGAAGAATGAAGACACTCCCAAAGAAGAAATGAAAGAGCAGAAGAAATATAAAATCAATTGTAAAGCAAAACATAATCTGTATGCTCAAAAAAGATCAGCAGCAGCTCTGCACTGATGACTTCATTGACTTTTATAAGGAATATGGTCTTTCATTATGGCCTGTTACAAAAAGTAATAATATCACTTAACACTTCAGTTAACAATTTTTTTCTTCAAAATTATGATTCCAATTATATTTATATGGATTCAAACAATGTAAAATGGGCATATTAGTCTGCTAGGGCTGCCATAACAAAATACAACAGAATGGGTGACTTAACAGAAATTTATCTTCTCACAATTCTAGGGGTTGGAAGTGCTGGCAAGATCAAAGAACAAAGTTGGAGGACTCGAACTGCCTCATTTCAAGACTTACTGTGAAGGTATAATAGTCTACACAGTGTGGCAAATGGCAAAAATATGGAACATAGCTCAATGGAAAGAATAGTGAGCCCAGAAATAGACTCACGAATACACAGTCAACTGATTTTTGACAAAGGCAATTCAATAAAAAATGGCAAATGGCAAAAATATGGAACATAGTTCAATGGAAAGAATAGTGAGCCCAGAAATAGACTCACGAATACACAGTCAACTGATTTTTGACAAAGGCAATTCAATAAAAAATGGCAAATGGCAAAAATATGGAACATAGCTCAATGGAAAGAATAGTGAGCCCAGAAATAGACTCACGAATACACAGTCAATTGATTTTCGATAAAGGCAATTCAATAAAAAAAGGATAATCTTTTCAACAGATGGTGCTGAAACAGTTTGACATCCATATGCAAAAAACAAAAAACAAAAAAACAAAACCTTAACCCAAACCTCACACCTTATATAAAACTAATTCAAAATGAGCCATAAGACCTAAAAGCAAAATCTTAAGGTACAAAACAACTTGTATATGAAAACATAGGAGGAAATGTTTGTGATTTTGGGTTAGATAAATATTTCTAAGACATGACACCATATGCACAACCAATTAAGGAAAAAAATGTTAAATTCCTTTCACCAAAGCTAAGACCTTTTGCTATTTGAAAGACAATGTTAAGTGAACGAATAGACAAGCCACAGACTGAGAGAAATATTTGAAAATCGCATGTCTGAAAAAGAATTAATATTCAGACTATGTAAAGAATGTTCAAAACTCATTAAGACAAACAATCCAATTAAAATAGGCAAATTATTTGGACAGACAATTCCGAGTGTGACCCTACTTCAGGAATAAAGAGAAGTCTGATGCAGCTTCTGTGTCCACAGAGGTAAAGCCTGGAGATGACACAGACCCTGAATATATTGTACAGAAAGTTGGTTTTCATCTTGTAAGGAAATAGTGGGACTGATTTCAGCATTGCTACAGCATTGGGAATTTTCTATAGCATATGTATATATTTAAAAAAACTACTGCCTTTGAATATATCTTCTAAAGTGAAGTTCCTTTTACACTATAGCTGAAAAAGTTCTTAAACATTTAAAGTTCTTTACAATTTGGCTATATACAGATCTGTATGAAATTTTATCTATATTTGCTGTTATAGATGGATTATGGCTTGAACAAAAAATTTCGTATAAGTGTCTATTATTTGGGAAAACTACCTCTTAAATTTCGTAAGAAATGAGTTATATAATTTCCAGCTATCTAATTTTAGAAGTTTGTTAAATAAATCAATCCTACATTCTATAATTCATATATTGGTTTATGTCTCACAGCACCCCGAGTCTTTTTGTCCATTCTTTTGTTCGTTTTTCCTCCAATTTCTCCTCTTTCATCATTTCTTAGAACTTTGTTCTGTCATCTCTTTTTCATTCTTCCTTCAAGCTTTTGCAATAACATCTTTTTAAAAATCCCAGACATTTTCCTATTCTTTGTAAGGCATCTTTCGTGTATCCAGTCTTCCATTGGTGACCACTTTGTAAATCATGATGACTTAATATTTTTCCTGTTAGCTACTGCCTGCACATGTTTTACTAAGCTCCTCAGGGCAGGGAACCTGTCTTCTATATTTTATGCTTTGTGAAACACTATGCACTCTTATGACTCCTATTAACAATAAATCTCAGCATGAATTAGCTAAAGCTACATCTTCCTTGTTTTATGTGTAAGCATTACATGCACACTGGAGAAGACTCAAGTTTCACCAGATTTGTCATGTGTATCATTTATTTCATAGGAGGCATTAGAATGCCACCTTCTGAAGTTACTGGGCACCAACCCAAGAATGTATTTTTTTTAATCTGCCTAGCTTATATATATATTTTTCCAGAATGAGGAAGTTTCTTTTTTTTTTAATTGTAAGAAAGAAATGTTTCTCTCTTTCAATAACTACATTGAGCTTACATGGAGTTTTGAAACAGTTCTACATGCCAGGATACCTTGTGTTCTAATTTTAAATCATGCCTTTCAGACACAAATGGTCTCTGGAATTACGCACAATTCATGATAACAGAAATCTTTCACGTTAGACTTGATATATGTCAATATTAAGATACATTGGATATTTTCTGAGTTATTTCACGGAAGTCTAGACTTTATTTTGTCACTTTTTATTAGAACATGGGGAACCACATTTAGCACACATTTGATTCAGGAGAATGTGATAGACAAGCCCAAGTCTGAAGTGAGCAAACAGAGGCTAAAGAGCCACACTATTCATGCTCTTGGCTTTTGGTGCTATGCCTCTATTTGCTGTCCCTCTCCTTCCAAGTAGTGTCTTGTCTACCAAACCCACCTTCAGGAGGTAGCCGATAGCACCTTCAAGTGCCACCTCCCTTAGAAATACAGTATCTACATTTTTAGTGTGGACTCTAACACGTGAAAATCTTAGCCACAGGATTTGAGCAGTGTGACCTTTTTGGAATCATTCTGCTTAGAGTAAAGGCCTACCTGATGAACTCCCCAAAATATTTTTGCTTTCTAAGAAAGGTGGGTGTTAGTTTTCTTTTCCTGCTGTAACATA
Organism: Lemur catta; assembly: GCF_020740605.2. Lineage (NCBI taxonomy): Eukaryota > Metazoa > Chordata > Mammalia > Primates > Lemuridae > Lemur > Lemur catta. The sequence goes on from NC_059135.1 coordinate 50,931,178, forward strand.
CCACCATAAATTTCGTAGCTTAAAATGACACCCATTTATTATCTCACAGTTCTGTAGGTTAGAAATCCAGGCACAGAGTGGTTCAGCTAGTTCTCTGCTCTAGGTTTCATAAGGTTGCAGTCATATCAGCAAGCTGTGTTCCTTCCTGGAGACTCTAAGAGAGAATCTGTTTGCAGGCTCATTCAGGTTGTTCACAGAATTTAATTCCACGAGCTTGCAGGACTGACTTCTCCATTTGCTTGCTAGCTGCCAAACAGTAAGCATTCTCAGCTTTTAGGAGTTACCTGTGTTCCTGGGCTCAAGGCCCTTTTCTTCTACTTTCAAAGTCAGCAATGATGTGTCCAGTCTTTCTTATGATTTGAATTTCTCTGACCTCCCTTTCTGCCTCCTCTTTTCTCAGCTTCTCTCCTCTGCCACATCTCTCTGACTGACTCCAGCTGGAGAAATTTCTCTTCTTCCAAGGACTCAAGTGGTTAGATTGGGCCCACCCAGATTATCCAGGATAATCTTCCTATTTTAAGGTCCTTAACTTTAATTACATCTGTAAATTTCCTTCATAGCAGTGCCTGGATTAGTGTTTTACTGACTAAGGGTGGAAATTTTAGAGAGACTTCAGAATTCTGCCTACTATTAATATAAAGAGAAAGGAGACCTATATAACGAAAATGAGAAAAATTTTTGGAGAACATATGAAGACACTTGAACAAATGTTGACTCATACCATATTCCAGAAAGGAAAAGCACATATGGAAAGATATTATTTTCCCTGAAATTAATATTTACACAAAGAAATTTTAATAAAAATCCAAATGTTTTTTTGGGGGGTTCTTGATGACTTCACTCCAAAGACAAGAAGAACAAATGGTTTAAAGTAATAACAATTGTCTAGAAAAAAGAAAGTATATTCACCAACTCATTTTATGGGGCTAGCTAGCATAACTTTGGTACCAAATTCAGAGAAAGACATTACCAGAAAGACAAATTACAGGTCAGTCTCATTCGTGAGAGCCCTCTAAATCTTAAAGAAAATATTAGCATATTAAATCCATCAATATATTAAAAAAATAATAGGTCAATGGAAAAGAATACCGAGGTCACAAACAAATCCATGCATACACGACCATCTGGCTTATGACCAAGATGACCCTGCACCATTTTTTGAAAAAGGACTGTCTTTCAATAAATGGTGCTGGTTTAATTTTCTACATGGAGGGGGATAGGGAACTATAGATGCCTCCCTTTCTCCATATATAAAAAAATTAATTTCACTTTTTCCTTAAACAAAATTTGAAAAGCAAGGCAACAAAATTTTAGAAGACAATATAAAAATCTTAATGACTTCAGGGTAGGAAAAGATTTCTTAAAGAGGATATGGATACCACTAATTATAAGGGAAAAAGTGATAAATTTGACTCCATTAAGAACTTTTTTCATCAAAAGACATTATTGAGTAAAAAGATATGCCACAAAGTGGGAAAAATTTGTAGTACATATAATCAATAAAGACTTGTTTCCACATTATATAATGAATACAAATAAATAAGAAAAATACAAACAACCCAACAGAAAAATGGGAAAAGACCTGAACAATGAGACAATGCTCATATGAAAAGGTGCTATTATTCTTCATTGAAAATCAGGGAAATGCAAAACAAAGCCACAATAAATTGGCATTATACATCCCTTAGATTGACAAAAATTAAAATGTCTGACAATATCAAGTATTGGTGAGGACATGGTACAACAGAAACTTTATATATTGTTGTTGGTTATATAAATTGGTACAATCATTTTGAAAAATTTTGGCACAATCTTACAAATCTGGAGATATATATGTCCTATAAACCGGGAATCACATATCAAGATAAAGACTCCAAAGAAATATGTGTTTATGTGTTCTAAGATATATATATATATATAGTGTGTGTGTATGTACACAAACTTTCACAGAAGCATTGCTGATAATAGCCTAAAGCTATAATAGAAATAGCCTGTATGTCCATCCCTCAACAGTAGAGTAGATAAATTATGGTATATCCATGCAATATAGTAACCTACAGCAATAAAATGAATAAACTACAGCCATATCAACATGGATAAATCTTAAAGACATAGGTTGAACAAAAATATTCAAAATGTGTTAGCAAAACACTCTATGATTCCATTTACATAGAACTAAAAAGCAGGCATAATTAAACTATACTGTTTAAAGATGAGTAATTAGGCAGTAAAATTTAAAGAAAAGCAAGAAGTGAATGATAATAATCATGATAGTGGCCATCTCTAGGCACTTGAGGGCCATAAAGGAAGGAGCACATTGGGGCCTTTTGGGGTATTGGTAATGTTCTACTTCTGTGGTCCTCAGCCCCAGACTTGTGGACCTATACTGGTCTGTGGCCTATTAGGAACCAGCTGCACAGCAGGAGGTGAGCGGTGTGGGCAAGTGAGTGAAGCTTCATCTGTATTTACAGCCGCTCCTCATTGCTTTCATCACCACCTGAGCTCTGCCCCTCCCCATCCATGGAAAAATTGTCTTTCATGAAACCAGTCCCTGGTGCCAAAAAGGTTAGGGACTGCTGTTCTACTTGACCCAGATGGGGTCACATGAATGTTTGGTTATTAGTCTTAAGTAGTACACACTTCAGTTTTATAAACTTTTTAGTATGTTTGCCATCATAAAATTATTAAATATAATCTAATCTTCTCATTTTTATCCATACTTCCTGATTCTTCCCCTTTTCAGAAGCATCTACATGTCTCACAGAGACTTGGAGTTGTTACAGCAAGACTACAAAGAGAACTAAGAATTATAGGGGTCCAGAATAAGCCACCATGGCATAAAAATTATTTTAAACTGAAAGCATTTGAATTCTTGAAATACCTTACCTGCCCAAAAGCAAAGCTTCTCCAAAGAACTCAATTGTTACAAATCCTTCCAGGGGAGCAACTCTAATATTCTCTTCTGTAGAGAAGTGGCACCATACCCAGACATTGTTATAAAACTGTTGTATCTTCCAGCTATTCTCCTGAAGGCCCATGTATTTTTCCAAAATGGCATTTGTTTTTCCCTTAGTGCTTTTCCTTTCCCTCCCCTCCTTTGAAGAAGTCGTATGTTCTCCCAGAAGTGCCCCTCTGCCTCTTCATGCCCTATTAAGACGGGACGTAAGCTCCAAATCCTGATCACCTTGAGTCACATTTATTGGTGAATTTCCATGTGTGTACATATGTAATTAAATATGTTTTTTCTCCTGCTATCTGTCTTTGTCATTTTGATTTGCAGGCCCCCAAAGGGAGAATACAAGAGGGCAGTGGAAAAGTTTTTTCTTCCTGACACAGTGCAGTATTTAAAAGCACTTCCAAAGTAGGTTATCGAGAATAAAAAAGACTTGGCAGGGCATGGTGGCTCATGCCTATAATCCCAGTACTTTGGGAAGCTGATGTAGGAGGATTGCTTGAGGCCAGGAGTTTGAGACCAGCCTGGACAGCATAGCAAGGCTCTGTCATTACAAAAAATAAAAATATTAGTCAAGCATGATGGCACGTGCCTGTAGTCCCAGCTACTCAAAAGGGTGAGGCAGGAGGATTGCTTACGCCCAGCAGTTTGAGGTTGCAGTGAGCTATGATTGTGCCACTGCACTCTAGCCTAGGCAACAGAGTGAGATCTGGTCTCTTACAACAACAACAACAACAACAAAAGAATAGAAAAGCCTTGCCAAGAGTGAAACAGCATTTGACCCTATTTCCCTCTCATACTTGCCCCTGAAGATTTGCTCAAAAACATCTGAACTGGAGGCAGTAGAAGTACAGGGGTTTGGAGCCAAACACTGAAGAAGACTGGGTGGGGGGAAAGGGGGGGAAGGATGGGCCTTGATGGGCATGGTGGAGAAAGAGAGTATCTGAGTGGGCTGAATGCTATTTCACTGGACAGGGCAGGAGGCCTGGACTAAGAGCCAGGAAAGCTGTTATCACTGCAACCTGTGAGGGCTGCCTGCTGCCTGAATAATACCTCATCCAGCAAAGGATGCCTACTTTCCTCTGAGCTGCCCAGTGGAGAGCTTAGGACACCTCTGTCAAAGATGAAGGGTGAAGTCTTAGACCACCTAGTATGGTACCATTTTCCTTTTTTCCATTCCTCCCAACCCTTCTATCCCTAGAGATTTTAGTCTGCAGGGCCCAAGAGTCTACATTTTAATAAGCACCTCTCTCATGTGACTGTCATGTAGGTAGCCTCTGGTACTGCTGTGTCACTGCTCAGTGATAAGAAGAACCACCAGTGGTACTTGTTAAAAATCCAAATTTCTAGGCCCCATACCAGACAAGGGAAATCAGAATCTCTAGGGGAGAGGTCTGAGAATTTGGATTTTTAATAAGGGCTCCTGGTGATTCTCAGAGAAGTCTGGGAAACTGCTCTAGAGACTTTTACTTTTTAATTCTATTCTTCTCAATATATTTAAAAACATCTTACTAATAATAAATAAGGATATTTACATTTTGAAAAAATAAGTACCCTGCAGAAAAGAACAGATTACAAACTATAACATTTTTTTTTCCAGCTCAGACTTTTCAGTGCTGCAAATTCATAGATCCAACTGTTTCCACCTGCCCTCGGAGTCCCCAAAACATCTTAAATTCAACATGTTTAAATTGAAATCACCCTTTTCCCTCAAATCTGGCTCTTTCGGTATCCCCATATCTCAGTGATAGCATGACTAGCCACCCACTGGACCCACCAGAAATCCTAAATCATCTGACTTCTCCCTCTCCTTCATGAAGTCCCCATCCCACCCCACCATATCTGAATCCATCACCACGACCTCCCATTTTACTTCCTACATTGTTCCATTTACCCCACTTGTCTCCATCTCCTTGTTCCTACCCCAATTTACTTGAACTCCTACCAGCACTAACCACCACTCATAGATTTAATTGGTCCAATGCTGGCTCTGCTTGTATTCCCACACTGTACCTGGAATGATCTTTCCAAAACACAAATCTGATCATGTCAAATATTCTCTCTCCCTTTACTCTTAAGAAAATATTAAGGTTCTTAATATGGCCTATAAGACCCTGCTTAGTCTGGTCTCCAGCTTTATACTGCAGCATTCTGTAACATGTGCTCCAGCCACAATGGCCTCCTTTCAGGCCCTCAGGCTTGCAATGTTCCCCACTGACAAAAGCCCTTTACACATGATATTCCCTCTGTTTCCCTTTCTCCCTTCTTCAGTTTCTCATCCTTCAGATCTCTATTTGAGTGTGACTTCCTCAAGGATGCCTTCCCTAACCTCTCCGATCACATTAATGAATGCCCCTACTGTAAGTTCTCATAGCACCTAGATAAATTCAACTTGTTTAATTAGACCACTTAGAATTCCATTGGCTTGAGCAGTTTGTTTCCTCTCTCAAAGTATTCTCTGGTGTTCTTCTGATTTCAGTTCCTTAGATTCTATCCTAGAACAATTTTAGGATCAGTAGGGGATAACTCTTGACACTTGGACTCTGCTAAAGCAGCACCTTCATTGGCTTTCACACATCCCCTTTGACTGCTGTTGCCTTATCATTTTCTAATACCTTGAACATAGCCTCCATCACAGCACTTACGCTGTATTATATTTTTCTTTCCCTTTTTAAAAGATTTCTCCCACTAATATCAGCTGCTTTAGGACAGTTGTTTTTATCTCTGTATCCTCAGCACTTAACACAGGGCCTTGGCAATAAATATTTGGAATCACCCTGTAGTCCAGCCACATAGGACATAAGTTGATTTCTCTGCTTGTAATGTCTTTCCCTAACTTTATTTGCTTGACAGACTCTTACTTCTTGATATAGAGAGGCAGTGGTTTACAGTTCCTTCAACAATGTACATAATCTTTCCACTTTTCTCACTTGAAAAATGACACTAACCTTAAAAGGTTGTTGGGAAGATTAAAAGAGTTAATGATTAAATACTACTCTCCCTCCCCTTGCCGGGTCAAGTCTCTCCTCTTCCTAGAGCAATTCCCTAAGGAATTTTAACTCAAGATTAGGTTTTTGGAATCTCTTGCATCCAGGTAGTTCTGTCTCCCCTGTCTCCTGTTTTTCCTTTTCTTTACCATAGACGTTGATGGCTCAATTAAAACTACTGGACAATCATTAGCCAGTGGAAAATTATTCTTCCTGGTTCTCTTAGGAAAGGAGATCTTCCTGGGGTGAGATGTACTTACATAGTTACATAGGACTTTGATAGTTCGAAAGAGCAAAGGTTGAAAAACAAAATGGCTAAATGTTCACATCAAAACAGGTGAAATAATTCTGTACATTTTCTTCTACATTTGTAAAGTGCCCGATCCACAGTAACATACTAAACTTTAGTTCCCTTGCCTTCATCCTTTCAAGTTTACAGAGCTGTAACTAAAGATTTTAGCATTTAGGGCAAGGAACTCCAACAGTGAATTATTTGGTAGCTTCTAATACAAAAAATTATTCTTACCAACTAGATACTATGCTCAGTTTTTCTTACTTTACCTGTTTGTGTTGTCAAAATTTAAACACAGCATTTTAAAAATATTATGCTCTTTAAAAGTCATAGGAACTTTTTATTTTATAATGTATGTATGCAACTGAAGTAGGAAAAAACCATGAAAAATGTTTGCACACGGGATAAAACATGTCAAAGGTGTAAAACGTGATAAAAACCTTCGCTGAAATTTCCCTACCCTTATCCGCGTTACCATGTGCACATCTCTAGTAATTTTTCTCATTCAAGAATCGTTTGTTATTTAGTATTTATCTTTTCTTGTTGACTAGGAAACTTAACATCGTTTAGTCAATGTTTCAAATCTCAAATATAGCCTGGGTGGTTTTTCGTGGGCCCACGCATCAGGACCCCTGGAGAGTGTTCCTGATGTTCAAAGTTTTAACACCAAAAACTCAGCATACGTTCTTATCCACGGGTTTGAAATAAACATCATTTGGCGTCTGAAGCTTGTGAGGTAAGCGTCCAGTCAGCATAGGACCCTTTCTGACGTCCGTGAGTGACAAAAGCCTCCAGCACTCGCGGGGTCCAGGCTGAATTTTCTCCACCGGCTTGTTTGGGAATTGGCCTCCTGCAAGCTGTGCAGTCTTAACCAGCGCTGCAGCTCGCTGCCTGGCCGCTCTCCCGGGACTCTGCAGGAGGCGCTCCTTTCAGACGCACCCATCTCCACCCTCCTCAGCTCCCCAGCCTTTGTCCCGCCCCCCCCGCGCCCCTCTTTTCTCTGACGGCTTTCTGGGATCACCAGGACCAGTTTCGGGGGTTTCTTCCTCCAGCGAGACTTGGCAGAACAGGCATTAAAAGAAAAGGAGGCATGAAAGGCAATATATGTAACCTAAACGTTTGTACCCCCCGTAATATTCTGAAATAAAAGAAAAGGAGGCAAAGGAAGAGTAACAAATAACTGCATTGTAAAAGTCATGACAAATGGCACTACAGCCCTGAGAAGACGAGCAGGGTAAGGGGGTTGCGGGGCACACACCGACTGGCGTCCCTACGCCAACCGCCCGGCCTGCCCCGGCCCAACTGCCCGCCCCGCTCCCAGTCACGTGACGGGGAGCGGCGCGCGCCGGCCCCGGCGCCAATTGGCGGGCGGCGGGAGCGCGGGGTTTGATGGGAAAGAGCTGGCCGGGCCCAGCGTTCTGTCGGTGGCGACGGCTGCCTGCTCTGGAGGCAGGCTGCGCGGTGGCCGCCGAGGCTGGCAGGGGCGGACGCCAGGGCCGGGCTGTGCCCACTTCTCGCAGGTAGAGCGCTCAAGATGAGGGCGGTTGGGAGGGCTTTGCAGCGGGGAGGCGCGCTGAGCTTTCCCCGGGGGAAATAAGCCCCCGGTTCCCCTGCTTGCTTCTCCCGGGTGCCCCCGCCGCATGCCAAGTGGCCTAAGCTCTGCGGCGGCGGCCGAGCAGACTCCGGTTATGGAGCGCGCTGACCCGGTCCTGCCGCCTGGTCCCCTTGATTTCCTAGCACAGTGGCAGAGGTGGTTCTGGAGTGCTGGAGACCCGGTTCCGCCCCGCCAAGCGCTGGTAGTTTCCCCAGCTCTGTTCTCAGAGATTCTAGGTGGTGACTGGCTTGAGCCCCAGCTCTTTGGCCCACCTGTGTCGGGGAGAAGGATCAGAAGGTCTCAGACTATCAGATCCTACGCTAAACTGTCCGCTTTGAGTGTTCTGTCCATCTCTTCTTTTTCTGGGTTGTGCGGAAGCTCCAAGAACTGGAAAGATCAGAAGGGACTGAAAACTGTCAGTGTCATGCTGCTCGGCTCTGGCGTGTGGGCGTGGATTATGTGCTACTTGAAGAAGCAGCTCTACACCCTTTGTCCTTATTTGAAGAATGGTGGGCGGTGTGAAGGGTGGAGGGGAAGGGCGAAGATGCGCAGTGTCATGGGAGTGGCAGATGGAGAAAAGCAGGTCTAAACTACATCAATACGTAGTTTTAATTCTTTAATGTTGTATTTGCGGGTAGAGAGAGTGAGAATTGGTGAACTCAGTTTTGCTGATGTTACTGTCACAGTACCAAGCAGGACCTGTGAGTCACTCAGTTTTCCACGTTCTGCTTTTCCCACTTGGCCTATGGTTTGTGGTGCTTAGTGTCTACTGTTTTCTCCTCTCTCTGTGGCCTAGATGTCACATTGACAAAATCGACCCTATTCAACAGCGGTTTGGTGGGTGTGAGTAAACTTTGTTTCCGGAATATGTTCAAACTGGCAGGGAATGCCAATCCCTTGTCCTCAGCAGCCCCCATAGTTTGTTCTTAGGAAGACCAAGTTGACATTTTGAACACATTTTCTTAAACAAGAGTGGTGCATTTAAAATTAGAATTCTAAGGTTCTCTGTCAGATATTGAGATCAGCTCAGTAATGCTCTTAATAACTTTATGTAGTGTTTATATATTAACTTGAAAGAATATAAGAAAAGGGAGACTTATATGGCTATCAAAAAGGTAGGATTTCATAATAGAAATCTTTCTAATCAAATAGTCATTGTTTGGTAGTTCAGAATGAAAATTCACTTACCACAAAGGGGAGCACTTAATGATCATCTATTAAAAGTGCTGTTAGAAGTGTACTTCTTTTTATTAATATTTTTTGTTGGGGGCAATAAATGTGGTTTGGGATATTTCAGAATTATCTTTCATTTGGGAGAGTTCTAGAACAAATCACCTTTAATCTTAAGTTGTATAGTACAATGTGTTATGGAATTACTATTGATGGTGATTAAATAGTTTATACTTAAGTTTGGGACTTGATAAACACAAAGCTAAAACTTCCTTTGTTTTTTTCTCTCCAAATGCCTACAAGGTTTTTAAATGGAGGAGTGCAGAATATTTTTATTTTGCTTTATTTTTAATGCTAGAGAAAATGAGAGCAATACAATTTCAGTAAAAATATAAACTGTAATTTTATTTTCCATTTTTAAAATTATGAAATAGGTGTTTTCTTTATAGGAAGTTAGAAATGTGTTCCATATAAATACATCAGTTTTCTGGTAAAGTAAAAATAATGGCTCCAACTTATTAAGCACTTACTATGTGTAGGAGACTGTACCAAGTGATATATAATTTCATTTAATTCATACAAGTCTGTGAAGTGTAAATGTTTTTTACAATTTTATAAATGCAATAACAGAGAGAGTTTAAGTAATTTGCCCAAGATCACATAGCTAGTATGTGGTTGAACCATATTTTGGATCCAGGTCAATTTTAATTCATTATTTTAATGTGACTTCAAATGAGCTGAAATTTAAGAAAAACATTTGCCAAGATTTTAAATTCTGACCCCCAAACCTGAGTGTGAATAGCAATTAGTAGAATATTCAAATAATATGGTGAACATTACTGTTTATTGCAAAACATATTTAGATGGCACCCATCTCTTAAGGTCATGACAAGTCCCATTGTGATATCACAGTGGAAAAAGACTCTCTGTACATGTTCATGGAAGAGTTCTTGGAGACAAGCCACTTGGGGTTGAACCATCTGTCCAATCAAGGGCAAGCGAATTGATTTATGCTTCAGAAGGGAATTCTATGGTTATTTGGTTCCCATGTATTTGAAAGGAAGCAGAGATGGATTAGAAAACAGCAAGGACCACAGAAATAAAAACAGTTAAGTTGTACAGAGCAATTACTATGTGTCAGGCACTGTTGTAAACAGTGTAGAATACATTATGTCATTTAAGCCTTTCAACATTTAACAGGTTCCTTAACTACATATCCTTCTTTTGCAGTTGAGGAAATTGAGTAACAAACAAGTTAAATAACTTATTTGTCTAAGATTTCATAGTAAGTGATGGGCCACAGGAATTGGAATTTAGATGTTTGGGTGGAAAGGAGAGAACCAGTGGTTGAATATAGAAGCAGTATGAAATTAAAGTTATATTTAGATCAGTCTGATCCTAAGAAAAAAAAGAAATTACAGTTATAGAGAAATATGTGATTTAATTACTTAATTTTGTTATGTTTTCATGTCTGCTGGAGAGTACCATCCATTACATGTGCATTGTGGTATATCAGTTTCTTTCATACCAGGATTTGATGGGAAAAAAATGCTGAAACAATGAGGGTTGACTGTTTCTTTGATTATGAACCTGAAAGCATGGCTATGGCTATTTAATGACTATCACTCTAATGTTGTTTTAGAGGCCAAATTTAAAAGCACAATCCCTGCTTCAGGGATCTTAGAGCCTAAGCAGTAGATTGTTTCATTTATACAAAACAATTCTCTAAGCAGCACTCCAAGACGCCAATAATTAGTGTCAAAGTTAGTATTAATTGTGATACTATGCATATATTTCATATTATACTTATTTTAAAGTGATATGCAGTGAAAAAAGGCTGTGGTTGCAGACATCTAGTACTAGGTCTGCCCCTAGCTGGAGCTACATGATTTTGGCAAATCATTTAACTTCTCTTTAATGTAGATTCAAGCATTCAAATTTAATCAAATACAGGAATTGGGCTACATGATATGTTGTATTAATACTGTGTCTTGTGTTTATTACTTACTTTCCATTTCAGTAGTTATGTATATCAACTATTTGAGAACATCAGAGGTGCCTGCATATATTTTTTGTAAAAATATTCCAGTATAATCTATATAAAGCCAACTTTATTTCTGATTTTGTTTTATTGGGAATAACTGAGTGCTTTTAAAAAAAATCAAAACTAAAATGTTATGTCTGGCTCTGCTACTTAATGTCTTTGGGACCTACTTAGCAAATCTTTTCAATTCTCTAGCCTCAGGTTTCTCATTTGTAAAAGGGAGGGATAGCAGCAGCTAAATGATAAAATTCGTGTAAAGCATTTGTTTTAGGGCCTGCTAGAAATGAAGAACTTATCAAATGTTTATATTGTTGTTGCCATTAATTTCAAATATTAAAAACTCCGATCAGAGTCTCCGGGTGTGTTGGTTACAAACTTGACTTGAAGGGATATAATTCTGTTTCAAACCAAAATGTGTAGGTCAGTTGTGTACAAAATACTATGCTACATACCATAAACTAGTTCTAAAATAGTGGAATGATGTATATATACTTTGAGAATAACAAGTGGTTTATATGAATCTCTCCCCTCTACCCACCTTTCTTGATGATTATTTTTAGCATCTCAAGAAGGTTTTTAGATTTAACGTCCTGACTCAGATAGAAATTTAAACTTTTATTCATTAAAATGCCTAGATTTCCTGCAACCACATTTTAGAAATTCAAATACTGAGCTGATTCTAAATGATTAATAATATTTAGATTGCAACTTAAATGTGACTTGTAACATTCATTTTATTTATAAACTTCAGAATTTTTCAGGACATATTAAAGTTATTTCTGTCCTTAGAAATCACTTTGTAAGTGAAAGTATTTTATAGTTAGGCCCTTTGTTACCTTTTTAATTAAGTAACTCCAAGATAGGTATACTTTATGTTAAGTCCAATATATAAATTGTGTTGCAGAGTAAATGTTCTTATTTGATACTGGTATTTTGTGATTGCATTTATGGTTAAAAAATGTGAGGAGTGTGGCCTAGATAATTTTTTTTTTTTTTGGGTAGAAATGAAGTAGTTTCACATATTGGCAAGTATCTAACTATAACCTGGTAAAAATGTTAGTATGAAAGTATACTTTTGCCATTTCAACTTAAAGGAATAACAATTTATGTAATTATTGACTGATAATTGATTTAGAATATAATATTGCTGAGTCTATTATAAAACACTTGAGAGTCACAGAAAAACAACTAAAGGGAGGGACTATACAGCTAGCTGAAATGAAGGCCACCTATTTTGAGGGACTCAGACAAAATTTCAGAGAGAATTGTTTATTTGGGTTTTGAATAGTAGTGTTTAGTAATAGAGACCAGAAGTCTTGGAGATAAAGGGGCTTTAAGCCATGTTTCTTCTGAACTACTGGGAATCACTAAACCTTCTTTTCCCTTAGTTTTTTTATTTGTAAGATGATAATAATAAAGACTATCCTGTCAGGAAGTGGTGGTACTATTAACTCTAATGTACAGAAAAGAAAATTAAGGCTCAGAATCATTGAATGATTTGTCCAAGGTCACAGGTAGCCTTGTAATTCTTATTTTCTTTTTTTTTTTTTGAGACAGAGTCTCACTCTCTTGCCTGGGCTAGAGTGAGTGCCGTGGCGTCAGCCTAGCTCACAGCAACCTCAAACTCCTGGGCTCAAGTGATCCTCCTGCCTCAGCCTCCTGGGTAGCTGGGACTACAGGCACACACCACCATGCCCCGCTGATTTTTTTTTCTATTTTTAGTTGTTTGGCTAATTTCTTTCTATTTTTAGTAGAGACGGGGTCTTGCTCTTGCTCAGGCTGGTCTCGAGCTCCTGAGCTCAAGCAATCCTCCCGCCTTGGCCTCCCAGAGTGCTAGGATTACAGGCGTGAGCCACTGTGTCCAGCCAATTCTTATTTTCGTATTCAAAATCCAGTTGGCTTTCTGTTATTACTTGTAAGGTGATGTTATTCTGAACATTGTAAAAGATTCCTAATTTCAAATAAATAGTGTAGTTGGGAGACAACTGACTGACAGAAATGGTTTTATTTAAGTATGTAGAGTGAAAGTAGTATAGTAAAACTTTTGTTGCAAGAACAATATAGAGAACCTACTTTAAAGAACAAAAAATCACAAAGTGGTATGAATGTACACTTCTAAAATGCTTTGTCATTTAAAAAGTCTTTCCAGCTTTATTTTCACTCTTAAATATGTTCTGGCTTTGAAGAATGGATTTTAAAAAGGTGGACTCTATCTGAATGACTGTCTGAATTTGCATTTCATATAAGTAGAGTCCAAAGAAATTAATATTTCATAGTATTTTTAGTATTGCAATATTTAAATTTTATAGCAGGTATGTTGCATGTTTAACTTAAATTTTTAAAATACTTGCCTTATTTCTAGCTGTGAATTCCTTTGAACAATTGATGATATTTATCATTGTGCCCAGTTTCTACAAATAAAAGATGGGTGGATTATTTTCTCGGTGGAGGGTAAGTTACTTTTCTTTATAGTTGGTTCCTAAATCTAATGTAAAAGTGACATAAAGCTGTTTGTAAAAGTCTCCTTTGGTGGTATAGCCTTGAATAGTAGTTTGATATTACCCTTAACTCTATTTAAATTTCTTTCTTTCTTCTCTTCTGAATTACTTTTCTATTTGGAAAAGTTCTTGTTCTATAGGTGTCTGATAGCTCTGTTAAACCGAATTATTTCACTTTCACAGAATTATTATTTTTATATTTATGTATTTGTGTGCAAATGGTTATCTTTTTTTGTTTTCTTCTCATACTGCCTAAATATCAAACTTATTTGGAAGGTAGTTGAAAATAAGTATTCTATACCATACTTAGGTTTTTTATAGACTCTATCTTTTTACTTAAAACTTGTCACAAATATTGACTAAAATCACACTGCATATGCTTTTAGGAATTATAGGTTAAACAAAATAAGAAACGTAGTTTGATTTTATTGGATAAGTCCTTAGAGGACTAACTCAAATTTATAGCTAGAAAATATAAATTATATTGATAAATGCTCTTTTGTAATCTAAGAGGAGATAAAGTAGTCTAGGATAAATTTTTGACTCCTTATTACCATAATAATGGAGTCCAGCTATACTTGGTACATAATGTAGTTCTTGGACTCTTGCTGGAACAGCCTTGTTTTGGATTGGTGTTTTAATGACTCCCTTCTTATGACCTTATGATAGTCTGCCTGCAGTTCAAATTTATCTCTTCTTTGTCTTTCTTACTAGGTTGAACTGTATGAAATTGCTAATATTCAACTACTTTGACTTACAAAAATGGTAATTTCATATGGTTTAGCCCAATGTTAACAACTCTTACGGGAACTACAATGAATTGATATTTATTACCCTCTTGGATTGTTGAGGATGTAACTGGTAAATATTTTCTCAAGTGTTACATGAGCCATTTTGGCTGTTTTTTATTTTAGGTGTGTAAAAAATAAATTTGGCAAATAAGCTTTGCTATAATGAGGTATTCTAGATGCCATTTTAAAATCTGATCTTCAAAAAAGTACTTTAGGAATTCAGAATGAAGGGTAGCCTGTTGATTTTGACCTCCAGAGTCCTAAGGGAACTCTTAGCAATAGCAGATCAGACCATTTTTAGACTGCAAATTCTTTTGAATAATCTAAGAAAATTTTTCTTGGAGGAAAATTTGTTTCTCTCTATAAAATTATGTTCAATTGAGGTTAAGAATGGTAAAAGTTGAGGTAGAAATTAAAAGTCCTTCTAGGATTAAAAATAAAGTAAGTAGGAAAATGCTTATTTCTTTACGCTTATGTAGTTCTGTTTATAATTACAATTCTTATTTAAATAAATCTTAGTTATATATAAATAGAAATACATGTTGCTTGACAACATTTGAAAAGACTAAATTTTGAATTAAAGTGGTTTTTTATGATTATGGAAACCAAAATATTTCTAAGTTTGCAGTAATAGGTTTTAATGCCATCTCTTATTTCTATTTCCATAACAGACAAAACCTTCAACTGTAGAAGTTCTAGAAAGTATAGATAAGGTATGTTCTTTGGCTGTGAGGTATTTTAATTTATTTTAGGTATTAAGTAAATATTATTTTAGTAAATATTATTTTGGAGACCAGATCTGGTATGTTACATGATCTCAAAATAGTAGAAGTCTGTCAGTGACTTAAGAAGTCTGTATCAAGTAACAGAGCCTGTTAGAATGAAATTAGATCTATAGCATGGTGTAAATCAATGTTACCGATAGGATAAAATAGATTATAAGATAGTCTGCAATGATTTTTATTAGTCTCTAAAGTATCACAGCTTTTTATATTTTCTATCATTACCAAAAATGGTTATTCCCTGGAAATATTGATAGTAATGAATAGTGTGAAAGAATCTAGTACGGGTTACTGTTTTAATTTTTATCAATTCTGTTTTTTATTGCTAGATTTTTCTTTGTTTAGGCCTATATAGGGAGAGTTATTACTTGTTTGACTCAATAATTATTTACTGATGCCAATTTCATTCCTCTAATCTTTGCCAATTTGGTAGGTTAAAAATAGTATCAAATTTTGCATTGTAAAAAGTGATTTGTCAGGAATAGGCATTATACATTTTTAACTCCATTTTTTAGTTTTCATTTTCATGTTATGCTTTGTTTTAAACAGAGTTATATTTTATTGAGTTTTAAGGGTTCTTTCTTAAATATAACCTTTTGGTCATGTTAAAAATTTTTAACATTTTAATTTCTTTATGAAGTTTGAGCTTTAATAATATGGAATAATTTTCTTTTAACAGGAAATTCAAGCTTTGGAAGAATTTAGGGAAAAAAATCAGAGATTACAAAAATTATGGGTTGGAAGATTAATTCTGTATTCTTCAGTTCTCTATCTGTTTACATGCTTAATTGTATACTTGTGGTATCTTCCTGATGAATTTACAGCAAGACTTGCCATGACGCTCCCGTTTTTTGCTTTTCCACTGATGTAAGTAAATTTTTTTTTTTATTCATTTTTCCCTTTTCTGACAAGATAGTTTGAATATATATTTAACTTACATAATATATTCAGTCTCTTTTTATTATTAAATGGTAATGTCTCAGATTAAATAAATTTGGATTTTTTTTACAGTTTGAAATTTTTTTTTAAAACAGTAGAACAATTGTTTTAAGTTTTTATTTATAATTCAACATACCTGAGGAATCTCACTAAGTGATATTAGTAATTAGTAATGACTCTATATGGCAATGTTTTGTGATTTTCTGATAGATAGCCATGCATCCTAGGGGCATTGGACATGAAGTGAGTGAAACCAAAAGAATAACTGCTCAAATGCTTCTGAATATATTCCATTCATCCCAACTCTCTTCCCCTCTTTTTAATCACTGCTATAAAGCAATTGACCCTTATTATAGAAATATTTTATAATATAGCACTGTACGGGAAGTATATCATAATTAAACATTTTAAGAGTTGAATAAAAAATTTGTTCATTCAATCAACAAACATTTATGGTATATGGTACACAAAAATACAAAACCTCTACAGATCTTAGACTGCATACATTAAATAATAAGTATGATGAATGTTGTGAATGAGAAGTGCAAAATATTATGGGAGCATTTAATAGGGGCACTAACCTAGCCTGGGTGGGGGTCAAGGAAGAGCCTTTGTATTAGTTTTCCATTGCTGCCACAAATTTAGTACCTTAAAACAGCACCCATTTATTATATCAAAGTTCTGTATGTCAGAAGTTCAGGTGGCTTGACTGGGTTCTGTGCTTAGAGTCTCACAGGCCTAAATCAAGGTATCGGCTGGCTTGGAGTCTTATCTGGACTCTCTAGGAGGAGAATCTGCTTCCAGGATCAATCAGGTTGTTGTCTGAATTCTGCTGCATCTCTCTGACTTCCTGTTCTACCCTTAGTTGGGAGAAAGCTCTGCTTTTGAGAGCTTAAGTGAATATGTTAGACCCACCAGGATAATCCAGGATAATATCCTTATCTTAAAAATCAACTGAGTAATAACCTTAGTTACATCTGCTTGGTCCCTTCATAGCAGTATCTACATTACTATTTGATTGTGTAACCAGAGGATGGAAATCTTTGGAATAAGGGTAAGGATTTCTTTAGATTTCTGCGTACCAGAGACTACCCAAGGAAGTGATGTTTGAGTTTGAGACCTGAATGATGAGTATGTGTGTCTAGGGTGGTGTGATGTGGTGGATAGAGTGTTTAGGTGGAAGAAACAGCACACTTGAAGACCCTGAGGTGGGCTAGAGCAAAGTAGATTTAAAGAATTGAAAGAAGGAAAAGACTGGATTATAGAGAAAAGGCTGGGTAGTTAGGCAATAGATATTTCATGTGAGTCTTGTAGTCCATGATAAGGACTTTAGGCTTTATTCTAAGAATAGTGGGAAGCCATTGTAGCCACTGGGGGGCTACATTGGGGAGCAGTGAGAAGGTTAGTATAGTTGTCTAGGAGGGAAATGGTGGATGGTGATTTGCACTGGAGTGGTGGAGTTGAGAAGCAGATGGACTGAATGAAATAGACGGATTGAAGAGATTTAGGAGGTAGAGTTGAAGTAATATGGAGAGACTTTTGGTGGCTAATTGGATATGGGATGAGGGGGAAGAATCACATCAAGGATAAAACTCAAGTTAGGACGTTTGGTTGATGGTAGTGTCATTCATCTAAATATGGAGTTACATGAGGAGGGGCAGGTTTGGTGACCCACTGAGATTAAAATAACCGTGTACTTTCCAGATGGAGCTGCCAGGGGACAGTTAAGTATGAGTATGAAGCTTAGGAGAGAAATTTGAATGGGAGATATAAATTTAGGATTTGGAGGCTTATAAATGTTAATCAAAGCTATCATCTTGTCATTCATTAGATACCAGGCACCTGCAATATGTTAGGTATTAGGCTAGACCCTAGTGATAGAAAAAATAGTGCCCTGGGTGAAGACAATAAACAGGGTGATATGACAGAAATAGGCTACTTTGAGGATAGTCCTGGAAGGCCTCTTTTGAGGAATTGGTATTTGGGTTGAGAACCAAAGTACGAGCAAGAACCAGTGTGGAAAGAGCGGGAATTTATGGAAGATTATTTATCCATGTAATGTATAGGGCACATATAATCATAGATAATATGAAAGCATTATGCTCAAAATATTAATGGTAATTCTCTCTAGGTGGTGGAATTTCAAGTAGTTATTTTTTTCCATATGCTTTCTGGTATTGTTTGAATTTTTTATACTAACGTGTTCTTCAAATCCTAAAAACAAAAACCAAAGTCCAGGATTTGAGGGAGATCTTTCCAAGAAGAGAGAACAGAAAATGCAAAAGCTCTGTATTAGGAGCAAATATGACTTGAGGGCCAAAAAGATAGGTATATCTGGAATGTGTGATTGAGAGGTAGAGTGATCTGAGGTGAGCTTGCAGAATCAGGCAGGTTCCAGATCATGGAGGGTCTGGGTTAGGAGTTTGAATTTCATTTTGGGTGTAATGGGAAGCTTGTGAAGGTTTAGTGGAAGAATGACATAATGAGATTTAGGAGGATTATGCATTCCACCATGTGGAGATTAGGTAAGAGGAGGACAAGAGTAGAAAGAGGGGGCTGTTATAGAAATTTAATATAAAGATGAAGATGGATTAGACTGCCCAGTGACACTGGGGTGAATAGATGATCTGGAGATATTTTGGAAGTAAAACTGATACAATTTGATAGGAAGAAATTGGAAAAGAAGGAATCAAGGGTAATACTTTGGTTTTTGATTTGAAATTTAGTGGAGGCAGGATCTTTTTCTTTGGGACTACCATAAAAATTTTTGTTTACTATTTAGTGCAGGATATATTTTCAAATTGGAACTGTAGTTCATAAAAATTTAACTTTGTATGTAGATACAAGAGCTAGAATTGAGTGCATGCATAATATTGCAGAATATTAATAATTGTCTCTGCTAATTTGTTTTCCTTCTCTTTTGAAAACTTTTGGAATGCTTTTTATCCTAGATGTAGTAGTGAATTTTATAATGCTGAGCCCCTTTCCTGGTTTCCCTTATATTTTTTCATAAGAGAAGAGAAGAGAAAAGAAATTTAGAAAGGGAATAAATATGAGATGTTTAGTTGACTGAAGTATTTTTAAATGCTTAAAAAAACCCACTTTATATTTGTTTCCATATAGAGATTGCTTTTTCTGATTATAAAAGATTTGTATGTAGTTGCAAAAAAATGTCTGATAGGGAACTCTACTGCTCTAATTCTAATGGATATCACAAATTGTGATCTACTAGGTATACTATTATGACTCATAAGAAATTTTTCTGGCAAATAAATCATATACTAATTGTTCTTTAAAACTAGAAAAACTTTATTTCTTTAAAAATATAATTTCTTACAGTAAAAATGTGGTATAAATAATAAAAGAAAAATGTAATTTCTTCAGTTTGATCTTTCTACTATTTTGAGTACAAAGCTTTTATTATCCTTACTGTATCTGTCTGACTGTTCTGCATCACCTGCATCTCATATTTCTTGGCTTGGTAAGCTTCAGAGCCATTTTTCACTTTGTGTCATTCACATTTGTGACCTCGTCCTCAACTGTTGTAGTTTCTATTTCAGTGAGCTTTTCACTCTTGGAAGCATAGACTGCTTATCCAACAAAGAATAGAATTGTCCTTCTGATCTATGGCAATCAAAAAAGCATGAAATAAAACACAACAATGTGAAAATGGATGTTGAGGTAAATAGAAAGAAGACTTACTACATGATATTTTCTTTTGTGTGTAATGTGAGCTATGGCCCAAGCTTATCCCTGGACTTTTTTATTTTGGAACCAGTGTCTTAGTGCATTCAATGTTGCTATAAAGGAATACCTGAGGCTATAAAAGGTAATTTATAAAGAAAAGAAGTTTATTTGGCTCATCGTTCTGCAGGCTGTACAAGAAGCATGCCACCAGCATCTGCCTCTGGTGAGGACTTTAGGCTGCTTCTACTCATGGCGGAAGGAGAAGGGGAGCCAGCATGTGCAGAGATCACCTGATGAAAGAGAGGAAGCAAAAGTGGGAGGTGCCTGGCTTTTTGTTTCTTAAAACAACCAGCTCTCTTGGGAACTAATAGAGCCAGGACTCAATTACCTCCTCAAGGGAGGGCATTAATCTATTTATGAGGGATTCACCCCCATGACCCAAACATCTCTCATGAGGCCACATTTCCAACATTGGGGATCTAATTTCAGCATAAGGTTTGGAGGGGCAAATATCCAAATGAAAGCAAATAGTTTTGAGGGCTGGATTAGGATTTACTTAAACAATTGGAGGCAGAAGGAGCAGTGCTCATCACTGTTTATGTTGATTATATAGCTTAGAAATCTACCTGATATCTGCAAAAATTGACCGCTGTCACCACATTTCTCGTTTGCCAAATGCTTTTACCGGAGAGGTCATGGATCAGGACTGAGCATATGTTGTATAACTATTCCAAAATAATCCTTTATGGTAAAATATAATGTTCTATAATAAGAAGCTTTGAGATGTTATTATATTCACTTCAGGATATAATATGGAGGAACTTGGTATAATTCTATGCATTGTTTTTCTATCTTTCAGATTCTATAGTGTATTTATCTCTCTCTGATCTTCTCATCTATTACTGAAACAAATTATAATCTGAATGCCAAATTTATTTTGTAGGAGTCATTAAGGCTTCTGTAATGAGGGAAGGTTTGGGTTAGAGTTACAATGTGATGTTTCTGCATTATGCTGGTAGATCTACATTACCTTGGAATTGGTTCATTTTCTAAGTGAATAACCATTAAGTTTTGTTTCTACCATTAACTAACTCCATAAGCAATCTTATGTAGACTTTTACTTCTGGATACCTTATTTTTTACAAATTGTAACTTTCTAGACATTTTGTATCTTGCTCTTGGGTGAGAGGACTCAGTATTGTAATGAGATCAGTTCTCTCTAAATCTAAAAAAGTGTGATCACAATAAAAATACCAACAATATTTAAAAAATCTAGGCACACATATTCCATAGTTTTTAATGGAAAAATAACGTGTAGGAATAGCCATGGTAATTCTGAAAAAGGAGAGAAATGAAAAGCAGAGGTCTACCATGCATCAAATGCTTTATAATACTTCATTAATTGAAATTGTTTGGCACAATGTATAAAGAGGTACACAGACCATAGAAAGAGATATGAGAATTCAGAAATAAACTTAAAAGGAATGTTTAGATATGGTTTTTATTTATATATGGTAAATATGACATTTCAAGTCAGTGGGGGAAAATGTTGAGTTTTATGCCAAACAAACAAAAAACAAGAAAAATGTGATTCCTACCTTATTCCTTACACCAAAATAAATCATGATTAGTTTGCCTGAATGTGAAGGTAATTCTTGCTGATGCATTTGTCAGTTAAATAAACTGATAAAATAGTTAACATAGTTATAAATATTGAGACCTGTATATCAATTCATTTTTAACTTTATATATTACTAAATCTCATCTAAAAGCATTTTGGTAAATTGGATAGAACTTATGTGGTTGTTTGAAAGAGAACACTTAAGTTTGGCAGGAAGGGTAAAATATAGGTAAAAATATGTTTCAAATCTGAAGGTTGGTGAAAAACCGTCAGGTTTATCGAATATTAATTATTTAGCAAAAGTGAGGAAGATTTGATTATATTGATTGAATTTTAGATATTCTGCTATATTTCAACTTTTTAGCATTTTTAGTTTGAGTATAGTAAAACACTGAATATTAAAGTTTTAATGTTTACTGTATTCTTTGTGTGATTCTGTTATAATTGAGGTTCCAAGTATTTCCTGCTGGAACACATTTATATTTTTTTATTTCAAGTTACTAGATAATATTTAACAAAAATTCATGCTTTAATAATGTTGCAGATAGCATCAGTTTCATTCAGAAAAGGAATGCTTTGATGAATGTGAGTTGAGTTTTTTGTATCTTAGAACTGATTGTATATATGAATGTAGTGATTTTCTATACTAATTTTATATTCAACTATAATAATTGTCTTATTCAGTTTTCAAGTATATGCAATCATATCATCTATAAATAGCAATAATTTTGCCACCTCCTTTGGTTTTTTGATTTTTTTTTCCTCTTGGCTAACTGTGTTAGCTAATACCTTCAGAACAATTTAAATTACAGAGAAAATAGTGGACATCCTTGACATGTTTTTTGGGAGTGCTTCTAATGTTTTCCCATTGGGCATTATTCTGACTTTTGAGTTGAGACAGATATATTTGATCATGTTTAGGAATTTTCTATCTACTTTTATTTTAGGTTTTTTTTTAATCAAGAAAGGTTGTTGAATTTTGTTAAATGTAGTTTCATCATCTATGGAGATAGCCATATGATTTTTCATCTTACATCTCTTGATATGAGGGGATTATATTAAATATTGAATCATTCTTGAATTCCAGGAAAATTTCTATTTTCAATGTTGTGATCATTTTATAAAAACATTTAAAAGCTTTATTTTTTAATGCCCTGGAACAGTTGAAATAGTCTTGACATGATCTGTCCTTTACAGGCTTGGTATTAATAGAATTCCCTTAGAAACCTTTTGGGCTTGGTGTTTCTTATAGAAGGTAGCTTTTGACTACTTTTAAAATTAAATAGTAGTTAATCTTTTAGGTTTTTTGTTTCTTCCAAGGTTAGTTTTGTTAAAAATTATATATATAATATATATTCTATATATAAAATTACCCATTCTGTAGTTTTAAAGTGTATTTGCATAAGTATAATAGTAGTAGTCATCTTCTCATGATTTAAAAAATTTTCTTTCTATTTATGATTATTGCTTCCTTACTGTTTATTTTGTGTTTCTATATGTTTCTTTTTTCTTTGTTTTTATTAGCTGTTTACATATCCTTTTCCTCCAAAGAATCACCTTTAAAAAAATTGTTGCTTTTTATTCTCTTATTCTTTTCCTTAGGCTTGTTTTATTCTTGTAACTTAAATTGGATGTTTAATTCATTTATTTTTATTCTTATTTATTAACACAATATACTGTACATGTATTTGGAACTGACATTTTCTGATCACTGCTTTAATTTTATGCCACAGATCTTAATATGTGGTGATTTAATTTGTTTTTTTTCAAGATATGATATTTTTTTGAGGGGGTTGTAATATAGGAGTTATTTTCAGGTGCCAAGTGTATGTTTCTATGTTTTTGTCTTAGTTACTGTTTCTAGTTTGATTGCATTACTTTCAGAGAATGTTGTTAAATAATATGTCTACTTTGAATTTATTGAGTTTTTTTTTTTTGGATGGTATGCTATTTGGCCAGTGTTATAAGTGTTTAATGAACACTTGAAGATGTATTCTCTTTTTTCAGGTACACAGAGTTCAATGTTATCAATGAGAACTACCTTATTATACTATATAGATCTTCTGTATCCTAATGTATTTCTACTTTTCCCCATATTTCTTTTAGTTTTGCTCTTTGATGCATAGATATTTCTGTTATATTTTCATTGTAAATCTTATTTTTTGGTTTGTTTTTTTTTTTGAGACAGAGTCTTGCTCTGTTGCTCCAGCCAGAGTGCAGTGGCCTCATCATAGCTCACTGCAGCCTCAAACTCCTGGGCTCAAGTGATCCTCCTGCTTCAGCCTCCCCAGTAGCTGGGACTATAGGTGCATGCCACCATGCCTGGCTAATTTTTTCTATCTTTTTTTTGCTTTTTGTAGAGATAGGGTCTCGCTCTTGCTCAGGTTGCTCTTGAACTCCTAAGCTCAAGCGATCCTCCTGCCTTGGCCTCCCAGAGTGCTAGGATTACAGGTGTGAGCCACTGCACTCGGCTGTAAACACATCTTTTTAAAAGAACTTTTAATTTTGAAAACATTATAGATTCACAGGAAGTTACAAAAAAAAGGTATAAGCAGGTACTGTGTCGCCTCACTCAGCCTTCCCTAATGATAGCATGACTATACTGTAGTACCACCTTATCCACTGTTTTTCTTTTTGTGGTTTTGGTTGCCTGTGATCAACAGCAGTCTGAAAATATTAGTCTTTTGGTAAAGAGAGAAATTAGATTCATATAACTTTTAATATAGTATATTGTTATAATTGTTCTGTTTTATTGTTATTGTTAATCTCTTACAGTGCCTAACTTATAAATTAAATTTCTACCTATATATATAGGTGTGTATATATAAGAAAAAACATAGTATATGTAGTTCCAGTTCCAGGCATCCAATGGGGGTCTTGGAACCGACTGCCAGTGGATAAGGGAGGACTACTGTAGTAAATTACCACAACCAGGGACTTGACATTGGTTCAATCCACAGAGCCTATTCAGATTGCACCAGTTTTGTATACATTTATTTGTGTGTATGTTATGCAATTTTATCACATGTGTAGCTTTTTGTAACCACCCCACAATTAAAATCCAGAACTGTGCTATCACCATAAGGCTCTTTTTTGCTACCCCTTTATAGCAATACCCCTCTTCCTCCACTTGCCCTTGCCATCCACTAATCTGTTTTCCATCTCTATAATTTTTTCAAAGAATGTTATAAAATGGAATCACATAGTATATAGCCTTTTTAAATTGGCTTTTTTCACTCAGTATATTGTTGAGATCCATCCAAGTTGTTCAGTGTATCATTTGTTTCTTCCTTTTTCTTATTGAGTGGTAAGTGATATGAGTGATAAGTCATTTCTTATCATGATTTTAATAATGTGCCACAGTTTGTTCACTTGCTGAAAGGACATTTGGGTTGTTTCCAGTTTTTGGCTATTACAAATAAGGCTAAAATGAACATTTGTGTACAGGTTTTTATATGACATAAGTTTTTATTTTTCTGCGGTATATGCCCAAGAGTGGAAATGCCTGGGTATATGGTAAGTACATGTTTAGTTTTGTGAGAAATTGCTAAACTCTTTTTTAAAGTCTGTACCATTTTACGTTTCCACTAGATACATATGAGTGATTTGGTTTCTCTGCATCCTTGCCAGCATTTGGTGTTATCACTATTTTCTGTTTTGACTCCCTGATAGTGATACTTCATTGTGGTTTTAATTTGTATTTTCCTAATGGCTAGTGATGTTTCATGTGTTTATTTACCATTTATGTATCTTTTTCAGTGAAATATCTGTTAATGTCTTTTGTCCAATTTTATGGTTGGATTATTAGTTTTTTGCTGTTGAGCATGTGTGTGTGTGTGTGTGTGTGTGTGTGTGTGTATGTTTAAAAAAAAATTCACTTGCCCAGGCTGGACTTTAACTCCTAAGCTCAATTGATCATCCTGCCTCAGCCTCCCTGAGTAGCTGTGACTATAGGCATGTGCCAGTATACCTGGCTACCGCAGAGTTTTGAGAATTCTTTATATATTCTAGATATAAGTTCTTTGTTGGATATATGGTTTACAAATATTTTTTCCTGGTCTTTAGCTTGTCTTTTCATTCTCTTAATACAGGATTTTGCAGAGCAAAAGTTTTTAATTTTGATGAGGTCCAAGTTATCAATTTTTCCCTTTATCAATTATGTTTTTCTTGTCAAGTATGAAAACCCCTTACCTAGCTATAGGTCATGAAGGTTTTCTTTCATTTCTTCTTCCTATGCCTTTAAACAGAACATTTTACATTTAAGTTCATCATTCATTTTGTGTTAATTTTTGTATTTTCATATCAGGTGAGGTTGAGGTTAAGGTTTTAATTTTATTTTTTTGTTGTTTTGTTTTGCCTTGTTTTGCCTGTGGATGCCTAGTTGCTCCAGCAACATTTGTTGGAAAGGAATCACATCCTTTTTTAACTCTATAAAGTGACCTTTTTCTAGTTTAAAGCTTTTTTTTTTTTTAATTCAGCTTTTTAGGTATTAGGATCACAGCGCTTATTTTATCTGCATTTGATTGGTATACCTTTGCCCATTGTTTTGTTTTCAGTCTTAAAAAACACTTAGTTTTAGATGTATCAGTTTACATTATAGAGTTGGATTTTGTTTCATGATCCAATCTGAAAGTCTTTTTTCTTTTCCTCTAGTAAGTTTAGTTCATTTATATTTAGTAATATGAAAGAAATTGGTCCAAGTTTTGAAGCATAATTTTATATTTTGCTTTTTATAATTAATAAAAACCTTTTTCTATGTGGTATGTTAACTTTACTTTGGGCCAATGATTTGTAGATTTATGTGGGTATAAACGTATGTCTTCCTATGTTCCAGGCTAACTAGAGTTTTCCTTATGATTCAAGATTTCATGAATTTGTTTAGCTTTTATCTTTCTCTAGCCAGTGGAGTTAGGCAACTATATTTTTTCATAATACAAAACTTCTTTTCTCCCCCCCCTTGCCATAGAAACAGGATCCTCTTTATAAATAGGGTATTTCTGAATGATTTCTTTTTAATGTCTGCCTTCTCTTTCCTTATTGCAACCAAACTAAGGAATTTCTGCCTGTAGTTGTGCATCTTGTTCTTACTGTTAACAAACGTGGGTTTTAGGCTTTATACTTGGAACAGTTTACTTTGTTACCTCCTTGTGAGAAATACAGTTTTCTTTTTCTGCTTCCACTATATTGAGCTTTCCCCTCTGTGATCTCTGTTGATTTTGAGAGCCCTTGCACATATTTTGATGGTTGGATTTTAGCTATATCTCTGTTTTACCAGAGAAGAGTTTGCATTTTTGTTTTTGTTTTCTTTGTTGTTTGGATGATTTTTAAGAACAGAAGGGGGAAATAGAGATTATGCCACTTTTTAAACTAGAAGTTAGTAATAATATCTTTAATATCTTCACAAAACAGGTTGCTACATTTTAATAAATTATATTTAATTATTAGGATAGCAAAACCTTTGTTGGGATAACTAGCACATAAGTTTCCTGAAGTACTTTAGTTCTTTCTCTAAATTTTATTTTAAAAATATGAAAGAATTTAATTTAGCTCTAAAGAATAACAAATTCTGTATGTTCTACCTTTTCAATTCTTGAAGACTTAACACATGGAAATGTGTATTTATTGTTTGATAGCTCATTTTCCCCAGGAGTAGTTCTGATAAAAACCAATAGTTTATTGTCCACAAAGGGAGATCTAGTGAGTTTTATTTTGAAGAGAGTAAATTTCAATTGTAGTTTTTATACTTTGAAAATTATATATACTTTTTAAAAAGCATTGACTCAAGAAAATTTACTAATTTCCTATACTATCATTAGTGACTTTTTTCTAGAAAGAAAAGACTTTCAGACTGTATCATGAAATAAAACCCAACACTATAATGTAAACTAACATATTTAAAACTAAGTGTTTTTTAAGGTTGAAAATAAAACAATGGGCAAAGGCAAATAAAATAAGAGTTGTGATCTTAATACTCCAAAGACTGAATTAAAAAAAAAAAGCTTTAAAACTAGAAAAAGCTCACTATACTAATTTCCCACACTAGAATTCTAGCCAGTATCTCTGCAATACTTTCTCTCTTGTTCCCTATTTTCTTTCTTTGTAGTCTCTCACTAAAACTTCTCTCTCAGCTTGTTACTATTTCAGTGGGTTTGCAGTGGAAAAATATTATAGGCTTTTTCTACTATAGTAGGATCCTTAAAGGGTTATGGATACTATGCTTAACTTTCCTCTCTCCTTACCTCCCTACCCTTGTTAAGGACAATGCTCAGTGTCTTTTTTACTGTGAGGTAATTGTGCAAGTACCATGTAGGAATCTAGTGCTACTTATTTTGATGTTTTCATATCATAAAAATAAATTATCATGATATAAAAAATGTGTATTATCTATTGCTGTGTAACAAATTACCCCCAGAACTTAGTAGCTTAAAACAACAAATGTTTATTATGTCTCACAGCTCCTGAGGGGCAGGAATGCTGGGAGCAGCTTAGCTGGGTAGTTCTGGCTTAAGGTCTTTTGTTCTTATATAATTACAGTTAAGCTATTGGCTGGGGCTACAGTCATCTCAAGCCTTAACTAAATCCACACAATTACTGCAGATAAAATCATTGTAGAATCTTTACTCCTTCTGCTGTTACTCAATCTCCAGTTCATGGCTAGACACTTTATTTCTTTTTGCCACCATCAACAATGGCTTTTGCAACCCTCCTGACTTTCTTCATTGTGTTCTAATATTCCTTTTGCTGTTTCCTTGAGGTCTTTTTCTGTTCATGTAGGCTGTTTCTTGCAAGTCAGTATTTGGCTTCATTTTTTTTTTTGTATAATCTGAGGAACTGTAAATCATGCCAAAGCCAATTGTCTTGCCACCACCAAAATGGGTTCTGAATCCAAATACAAAGATGATATCTGGTGTGGTCTTGTATATTTTGGCTAATTTTTCCCTAACCTACTTCTAAGGTCACACATGCTAACTACTAATAGTAGTTAGCAGGCATCAGTTCTTTGTTGAGTGTTTGCCACATACCTCTGTTCCTCACCACATGGGCCTTTCCATAGATTTTCCTTACTGTTCTGATGTCATGACAGCTGGCTGCTTTCAGAGCAAGTAATCTGAGAGACAGAGAGAGAGAGAAAGGCAGCAAGTGAAAGAGGAGGCCCAAAATGGAAGCTGCAGTCTTTTATAACTTAATCTTGAAGTGACATACTATGACTTCTGCCATATGCTGTTGGTCACACAGACCAACACTGGTGAGAGGGGACTATACAGTGGTATGAATACCAGGAGACAGGGATCACTGGTGACTGCCTTGCAGATTGAGTCCCCAGAATGGTAATGCCATATTTTAGAGTGAAGAATTAATTTTCATACCTATATTCTGAACTTATATCCTGATATGTATTTCTTTTATAAAATGATTAATAATGTTTGTATACTTACTTCTGCCATGCTGTATGGAGAAAGAGATATTTTGCTATTTTTACATTGAATTTAAGAAATGACTTTGACAAGTTTGTGATTAGGGTCATTCTTTGAATTTCTTTTAATACTTTTCATACCATTTGATGTCTTAATGCAAGGCCTAAAGAATTATCCTTGTAAAATCTTTGGGAGGAGGTATGTAGCTAAGTTTACTTAGCAAGTATTTATTTAAAGGTAAGGTTTTTTGTCCCCCCCCCCATAATTTATTCTACTGAGTAGAGAAGATCTCTATAATATTAAATAATAGGGAAGGAGTAGCAACTTATGTTGGTTGGTATAATGCTCTAACATTTATAAAAGCAAACTATGCTTTTCCCTTAATGTATAAGAATAGAAAAGATAAATTTTTGGAGTTGATGCTTACTTAGTAAGAAGGGATTCTATAATATTGTTCTCAATCTTTTGGAGGATTCATAGACTCCCTTCAGATTGATGAAAGCAGTCTTTTCTCTAGAGGAATGAACTTTCGTACACAAAGACAATTTTACAATTTAAGGGGACGCTCAGAAGGTCATGGATTTGATGTTGAGAATTCCTCTTTTCAAAGCACAGGTAGACTTCTGATGTTTTCTGACAGAAGTATTTTTTGGTTTTCGATATATAAAAGGAAGCAATGTACCTAACTCTAATTGGAAAAACATAATATATTTGCTTTCATTTTATATGGCTTCTAATTCACTCATCCTAATGATGGTTTTTGTTTCTGAATTTTGCTTCCCCTTTAGCATCTGGAGCATAAGAACAGTACTTATTTTCTTCTTTTCCAAGAGAACAGAAAGAAATAGTAAGTTTAATTTCCAAGTTTTTATAAATATTAAAGAAAACTATCTTATAGTATGTTGGTTTATAAGGCAGGTTGTAAAATATATTGAAATGACAATGTGGTTAAATAGTGAAGAGTTGTTTATTGTAAAACATAAGAAAGGTTTTGAATGATCAAAATGGTTCTATTTTTAATTTGTGTTATTTCCATCTTTTTCAGTTAGAATTTTTCTTACACAAAACAAACATTTCTTTAAATCAAGAGAAATTATATTTGTTAAACTAATCCTTATAGAAAACTTGTTTTATTATAGAGTAGAATACAATTACACATCTTTTGATTTGTTCCATTAATTGCATCACTCTCTTTAACCTCACAGCCCATTGGCCCCTTGTTTTTATTGAAAATTTTGATAAAATCTCCTTCTGTATTTGTTTAATTTTTGTACAAGTTTTAAAGGTTTTCAGGTCTTAAAACTATGAATTATAACTAACCAGACATATACACATTTCATTTTAAATAAATTTTACGTATAACTTGTTTTTTCTTGTTTTAATTTTTTTATTATTGAAAATTTCAAATATATACAGAAGTAGACTAAATAGCCTAATGAACCTTCCTGTATCTCTTACCCAACCTAAACAATTACCAGCTCATGGTCAGTCTTGTTTCATTTTTACCACCTCCCACTTTTTCACCCCCTGTATTATTTTGAAATATATGCCAGATATATCTGTCTATAATATACATTTTCATACCTAGAAAAGAATTTTTAATATCATAAAGTAACAAATATAAAAATACTAAATTTTCAGTTATCTCATAAATATCATTTGTTTTAAAAAATAATTTGTTTGACTCAGGATCCAAATAAAGTTTGTATAAATATATGACTTTCAAATTGCCCTCCTTACTCACGATCACTCTTTTCTTCTGCTGAGTTTAGGCCCTATGCTCTAACCCAGTGACCATTTGCTTGACTCCTTTGCCCCTTCTTCCCATCCTACTTAATCTGGCAACGCCTACCCTGTTTAACACATTGACTGCCATGTGAGTTGTATTTAATTTAGGCTAGTTTTGAGCCTGGGGCCTCGTGAAGCAAAACCCTGCATTGGTTCATGAAAATCTTACTTGTTGATGTTCTTATTGTTACAATTAGTATTGACAATTTAATTCTAAAAATGTGGATTGCGTTACATATAACTCACAAACAGGCCGGGCGAGGTGGCTCATGCCTGTAATCCTACCACTCTGGGAGGCCAAGGCGGGAGGATCGCTCAAGGTCAGGAGTTCGAGACTAGCCTGAGCAAGAGGGAGACCCCGTCTCTGCTAAAAATAGAAAGAAATTATCTGGACAACTAAAATATACATATAGAAAAAATTAGCTGGGCATGTTGGCACATGCCTGTAGTCCCAGCTACTCGGAAGGCTGAGGCAGGAGGATCCCTTGAGCCCAGGAGTTTGAGGTTGCTGTGAGCTAGGCTGACACCATGGCACTCTAGCCTGGGCAACAGAGCGAGACTCTGTCTCAAAAAAAAAAAAAACTCACGAACAGAAAACAATAAAAAATAACAAATTAGAAAGGATCATTTTGTTTAATAAAACTCTGTGGCTCTAGGGCAAAAAATTTTTTTTCTAGTGTGGCAGTCAACGTGTTAAATACAATTATATGCTTGACCTGTGGCTGGCAAAACATTATTTTAGTTAAATACATTTATATGCTTAATTTTACCAGAACAACTAAATTTGTTAGAAGAAAATCCATAAAACATGCTGACCAGACTTATTTTAAATCTATGATTGCAGATATCAAATGAACATTCAGTACGGCTGTATGGTCCTATTATAGTTCCTTAGTAAATTTACTTTTTTTTTCTGTTTGAGAGCATTGTTTGATATTGTATTTCTCCTCATATCACTAATACCTACCTGCCCAACAAAAACCAAAAATCAAATCTTACCAAACCAACCAACAATTAAGTATTAATAAAAAAAAAAGCCACAAACAAGCAAAACTCCACAAAATCTGCCATCTACATGGCCACTCTTAACTGATAGTCTCACTTTATACATAAAATGGATGTAAACAGATGAGAGCTACCTCTACCACCAAATCCATCATCCCTCAGTATCTGCAGGGGACTGGTTCCAGGACCTCTAAGGATACCAAAATATGAAGATGCTCAAGTCCTGTATATAAAGTGGCATAGTATTTGCATCTAACCTATGCATATCCTGCAGTATATTTTAAATCATCTCTAGATTACTTATAATCCCTATTATAATATAAATGCTATGTAAATAGTGGCTATACTGTATTGTTTTAAAATTTGTATTATTTTTTATTGTTGTATTGTTATTCGTTTTTCTGAATATTTTTGATCCGTGGTTGGTTGAATCTGCAGATGTAGAACTCTCCCGTATGGAAGGGCTGGCTGTGTATCAATAAAGTATTGTACTCAGTATGTTCTCATCATTCATTGTATTCTGGAAGACTAGCCTTGATCTCATCTATGGCCATCCTTATTTATGCTCTGAATTCTAAATACTCTGGCTATCTCAAGAACTTTGTTCTTATGGCTATCTTTTGCAGTTATCTTCCCTTTTGCATCATCTGTTTCTATTGGATTATTCCTATTGGCATATAATCCTGCCTCAGTAAACCATCTGGGGGGGACCAATCCTGACCCCATCTTCCTTTTAAGTTACCACTCGTTTCTCTTTCCTCTTCAAAATAAAATTTCTTAAAAAACTGTCTATAGTTAGTATCTCTTTTTTCCCCCACCTATTCCTTATCAAACTACTTTGTTTGATTTTTGTTTCCACTACTTTTTACTGTAGTTGCTCATTTCAGGGTCACCAGTGATCAGTGTCTTGTCAAAGCCAGTAGTCAGTTCTCTTTTTTTATCCAGCTTGATTTCTTAATAGCCTTTGAATGAATTCAGTTATTTGCTCTTTTTCTTGAGACATTTTTATATTTAAGCTTCTTTGACAGCACTTCACTGGTCGTTTCTTTTTAGTTTTGTTTGCATATACTTCCTCTACTAGAAGTTTGTCCATGGCTTTCTCTTTTTGATAATTTGTTTAGGTCTATGCTGCATAATCAAATCTTCTGTGATGAAGAAAATAATCTGTATCTACTGTCCAATATGGTATTTGCTAGCCATTTGTGGCTACTGAGCACTTGAAATGTGACTAGTGCAACTGAAGAACTGGATTTTAACTTTTATTTAATATTAATTAGTTTAAATTTAAATAGCCCCATGTAGCCAGTGTCTACTGTATTGGACAGTATATCTCTAGGTGATTTTATCTATTCCCACAGATTTAAATATTGTGTATTTGTTAGTGTTTCCCAAATCTAAATCTCCAGCCAAGACTCTTCCCTTCAGCTACAGGCTTGTATACCTGTGTAATTGACATTTCCACTTGGGAGTTTAGTAGGCATCTCATACTTAACATGGCTAAAATAGAATTATTATTGCTTTTCCCCTTTACCCCTACTCCCTCATATCTGCTCCTCCCCGTGTCTTCCCCATTTCTATAAATAGTTAATCCTATACAACTAATTTTTAAGACTTGTATTAGGGTTCTCCAGAGAAACAGAAATAGGAGATATTATTATTATTTTTATTATTATTATTAGGAATTGGCCCATGTAGTTATGGAGGCTGAGAAGTCCCAAAACATACAGTCAGCAAGCTGGAGACCCAGGAGAGCTAATGGTTTAGTTCCAATCTGAATCTGAAGGCCTGAGAACAAGCAGAGCCAACAGTGTAAGTTCTAGTCTGAAATCTGACAGGTTCAAGACCCAGAAAGAGCCGATGTTTCAGTTTGAGTCTGAAGGCAGGAAGAGATGGATGTCCTAGCTCAAGGCAGGCAGGCATGGGGAGTTTCCTCTTACTTGAAGGGAGATTAACCTTCTTAACCAATCAACTGATTGAAGGCTACCTTACTAGGGAGAGCAATCTGCTTTACTTAGTCTACTGATTCAAATGTTAATCTCACACCAAAACACCTTCACAGAGTGTTTGACCCAGAATAATTTTTGATCAAGTATCTGGACACCCTGTGGCCCAGTCAAGTTAACACATAAAGTTAACCATCACAGACCAAAAACCTGGGAGCCATTTTTGATTTTCCTTTCATATTCATCCATTTTACGAGCAAGTCATATCATCTTTACTTCCAGAATTATCTTGAGTCTGACCAGTTCTCATCTTCTTTACTACTACCGTTCTAATTCAGGTCATTGTCATCTCTTGCTTTATAACTGCACTGGCATCCTAACCCATGTATTTTTAAGGCATAAATCAGATCTTATGTGTCTTTTGCTTGAAATTCTCTAATGGCTTCCCATTGCAGCCAGAATGAAATCTGAATTCTTACCCTGACTTCTGGCTTATGCTTATTTCTCTGACTTCATCTTCTTCCGCCCTCCTTTTTTTCACTTTTGCTCCAGCCACACCACTGGCCATATTTACATCCTGCAAACAAGTTCTTTAAACCTCAGTTTCCTAATTTATAAAATGGGAACAGAAATATTTGTTTTGGTAGGACTCTTACAGGTATTAAATGTAACTATGTGAAAACATATAAAAATTGCAAAGTGTTATACAAATGTGAGCTGATGGTACTGATTCTTGTTTTCCAATCCTTATTCTTTCATTTTGCTTGCTTAAATAAATTAGGACCCAGTACAATATTCACTAGAAGTGGGAATAGCAGATATCCTTGTCTAGTTCCTGATTTCAGTGGAAAAGCTTGCTGTGGTTTTTAAAAATATTAACACTTTATCAGATTAGGGAAATTAAGCCTATGGTATTGTTTTCAGTGATATTTACTAAGATGGCAGATGGTGGGAGGATAAGAAGTTTATGACAAATATGCTCTCTGATGTCAAGGAATAACAAAATAGTAGAAGATGTAAGAAGTCTTATTTCAGAGTCCTCTGGAACACTTCTTTAAGAAAATCAAATGTATGAATATTTCAATTTATAGGCAGATCTGGATGTGGTTATTATATAAAGGGATTTTTTGCTTTAAATTTGTTAGAGGTCCTTTTTATTTTTAAAATTTTACTAATTGATTTGAATAGGCATTGTATATACATTCAAAGTAGACTTTATAAAAGATTGTCTTTTAGTCTTATACTTTTTAAAGCATAAAAGTATTTTTTTAAAGCCTGAAGCTATTGGTGTTTTCCTTGCTTTTTATTCATTATTACTTTTAGCTCTTCTGTTTTGCAAGTTGGACCCAGTATAAATTAAAGCAGGGGTTGGTAAACTACAGCCTGTGAGCAAGTGTTGCCCACTGCTTTGCACAGCTCATGGTCTAAGAATGGCTTTTACATTTTTTAATTATTGAAATAATTAAAAAGAATAATATTTTGTGACATGTAAAATTTATATGAAATTTAAATTTGAATTTTTATTGAAACACAACCATGCCCGTATTTGTTGTCTTCAGCTGCTTTCATTCTACAGTGGCAGAATTGAGTAGTTGTGACAGACTGTATGTGATGCTCTTCTCAGTTCAGACTCTTGTTAGACAAATCACATCTCATCACTTCAGACTGTTGCACGACCAATCACAGTGATGCTGTTGTAACTTGACAGCATTTTAAGTGCCATGAGTATTGAACTGTGACAATTTTATTTTATTTTTTTATTCTCAGTACAGATCCATCATATGAAAACAACAAAAAAAGAGAAGAGTGAAGTTTGCATGTTGCAATTTTAGGGCACAATGGAGTGTGTACTGTTTTGTTATCAAAATGTAAATCATTATGTTTATTATGCAGTGACATTATACCTGTGCTAAAAGAGTACAATATATATTGACATTACCAAAGTAAGTTCTCATCATTATATTCCCAACTCACAGAAAAGCAATGGTCATAAAAATTAGAAAATTTAAAATGAAATATCTCATCATTGCAGAATTTCTTCATAAAAAGTGAAAATGGGGCTTTGGCCAAAGTAAGTTTCTGAGTGGCTTGTTTGTGAAGTTTAGGAAAGCCATTTACCAATGGTGAATTAATTAAATTGTGTGTGATTGCTGCAGCAGCAGAAAACATTCAGAGAAGTATACTTATTTAACACTAGTAGCCTTTCAGCAAGAACAGTTGCTTGAAGAATTGAGAAAATTGGGAGCAACGTGAATAGTCAATTAAAAAACAAGGCAAATGATTTGAAGTGATCTTCCTGTCTCTTAATGAGTTGACAGATGTTACTGATACCACTCAATTGTAGTTTATTTGAGGCGTCAACTCTGAGCTTGAAGTGACTGAAGAATTAGCCTCTGTAAAAAGTCTGTGTGGAACACCATCAGGTGAGAATATTTTCGAAGAAGTTGAGAAAACACCAATTTACTACAACCTGAAGTGGAACTGCAAAGACATATTATAACTATTGGTGGTAAGAAAGTATGTGTAGCAGAAAAAGGCTTAGTTGGACAAATTTACAAAGCTCATGAAACTGTAAGGTGTTAAATTCTATGGGTATTCATTGTACGATTCAACAGCATGTACTTTGCAGAGCATATTTGAGTTTGTCATTGTGTTTTTGAACTACTAGTATCAAGGGGAACTTAATTTACTCTCATGGACCTTAACCATTGTCAGTTACGTGAACTTTTATCAGAAATAGAAGTTGAATATCTTGACTAGCCCTACCACACAGCAGTTTGATGGCTTAGCAGTAGTAAAGTTTTATTGTATAATAATATTTAGAGCTCAAGAGCCCAGACTGAAATATTTCTGAATGAGAACCACCTCAACCTCTGTATTTGAATACCAACTGGCCTTGGAAATTGGCTTCTGCTACAGACTTGAAAATGGTTCTTAATGAATCCAACCTAAAATTGTAATACAAAGCAATGTGTATATCCAAAACCTATACTGTGATAAAGTCATATGGAAAACAACTAACATTGTAATGACAAAAAGTAACTTTAAAAAAGTGCTATGAAAAGTTAAAACAAGAAGCAAGATCACCATTCCCACCCAAATTTGCAGCAGATGTGTTATCTGAGCTCAAAATATAGTTTCAGCAGCATTTTTTAGACCTCAGTGCAAGTGCAAAGGAATTTTTCATATTTCTAAACCATTTACTTATATAATTGAGGAGCTTCAATCTTTGGAAGTGATTAATTTGCAATGTAATGACAATCTAAAAGGCAAATATCAAGAGAAGACTCTAATAGAGTTTTATAAATGTCTTCCAAATGATGAATCTGCTCAGTTAAAATCATTGCTCATGGATTGATACCAATATTTGGCAGTGTTTACCTGTGTAAAAAGACATTTTAAAAAAATCAAATGTATAAATTCTCATTACAGATCAGCATTAATGGATTATCATTTGCAGTCAATTTTGATGATGGAGAACCCTTAACTTTGACCCTCAATTAAGTGAAATGTTATCCATCCCCCAAAATATTCCATTCTTTTCACTGGTAGACCTAAATTACAAAAAATTGAACTTAAGTAGTATTATTAAACAGGTTGAGCATCCCAAATCTGAAAATCTGAAATGCTGCAAAATCTAAAACTTTTTGAGTGTTGACATTTTTAAATCAGGTTATAACTCTTTTTTATTTCTATATGAAATAGTATTCCTATTTGTATTAAATATTTTTAGATAAAACCCAGAAACCTAAATAAATTTGTAAAGCAGACATTGACATTCATAAATGGTATCCTCTGAAATGTGTTCCACTATGCCAACCTATAGCAGCAGACAAATCTTAGAAATGTTTGATTTTGAAAAGTTATTAGGGCCGGGCACGGTGGCTCATGCCTGTAATCCTAGCACTCTGGGAGGCTGAGGCGGGCAGATCATTTGAGCTCAGGAGTTTGAGACCAGCCTGAGCAAGAGCGAGACCTTGTCTCTACTAAAAATAAAAAGAAATTATCTGGACAACTAAAAATATATAGAAAAAATTAGCCGGGCATGGTGGCGCATGCCTGTAGTCCCAGCTACTCTGGAGGCTGAGGCAGAAGGATTGCTTGAGCCCAGGAGTTTGAGGTTGCTGTGAGCTAGGCTGACGCCATAGCACTGTAGCCTGGGCAACAGAGTGAGACTCTGTCTCAAAAATAAATAAATAAATAAATAAATAAATAAATAAATAGAAAGTTATTAGTATTACTTTCCAAGCCCTGCCTCAGGTACAATAATATAGATTTTCAAAAGGTTTTCTTTATTAAGTGCTCAATATCTTGAGGGTTAACTAACTCAACAAAGTATGTATTTCTTTCCTTATAAACAGAGAACATTTTACTACCAATGTATAAAATATAAAAATAGATTTGGTATTAATTTTGTAAATTAATGTGGGTAGGGTATTGAAAGAGAAGTAATAGAAGGTAATGTTCCTGGAAACATTTAAAAATATATTTTTAAATTTGGAAAAGTGTGTTATTCTATATGGTCTATTTATTTTTTCCTAAATGGTTTGTAATATATAATACAGGCAAAAATATGCCCTGTATGTGGCTAAAGGTTGAGATAATTTTTGTCTTTACACATTAGTTAAATTTAGAGAAATCCTAAAATGAGAAAGTCTTCTTGTGTTTGCTTAATGTATAGCATTTGGCATGATTTTTTCTTATATCTAAGAATCTTAATATTTGATTTAAATCTTGTTTTCTAGATGAAGCATTGGATGATTTAAAATCCCAGAAGAAAAAAATAGTAAGTTAACTTTTATTTAAAGTTAATTTATATAAAACGAATAAGTTAAGAACTGAATAATTAATGTTTATATGTTGTAAGTTAATGACTGTCCAAGGAACAAGTATGCTTTTAGATAGCATTTTAATGATGAAACTAAATTATGAATATTTTTGCTAGTTAATAATGATTGACAGGAAAAAGTAGTTTATTTGGACTTTTGAGATTCTGAGGCTCTGTGTCAGTTGGAAGCTGAGAAGTAAGTAAATGAATCATATTGGAGGACTAAATGAGGCAGAGAGGGTAAAAGGGTGGGTACCCAGATTGTTTATTAGAGCCAAAAAAAGGACCAAATATCTATATATGTCAGTTCTCAGGTTTTCTTGATACCATAAGGCCAAGAGAGAGGGAATCAGGAAATTGATTGTAAGAGACAAATTCAACATGAAAAGATTGAACAAAGGAGGAGAGAAAATTTTTTTCTTCAGTGTCTTCCACTTTCTATCAGCAGCTCTGATCACATGGATGTCTACTGTGGGGCTAGTTAAATGCATCCTTCAGATGCCTTGGAAAGAGGGCCAACAGTAAGAGAGGAAGGGCCCAAGCTGGGTGCGGTGGTTCTCCTAGCCACTTAGGAGATTGAGGTGGGAGGATCCTTGAACTCAGAAATTCAAGGCCAACCTGGGCAACATAGCAAAACCCAGTCTCTTAAAAAAAAAAAAAAAGAGAGAGACAGAGAGAAAGGGCTGTAGATGTTTAGAGGTTGATGTATAATAGTTTATAATAAGTGAATTGGTCTTAGAATTACTTATGTTTTTGATATGATTATTTTTGAAATGTGAAAATGATAATTGCTGAGAGTATTATATGGAAACTTATTTAATGAAAATCAGATGCAAGTGATCAATTCAATATATTTTAGTCTAGTATGTAACAAGTAATTATGTATGAAAGTAATAAAAATTATGACAGTTAAGACTAATGTTAAAAATTGTACTGCAAATTGGTGATAAAAGACACTGGTCTTGAAGGTTTTAAGTACCTGAAAAGTAAAGGAACTTTAATTCTGGAGGGATTCCTTAGCTTTGTTTGATCCTTCTTTGGTATTCTGTGAGGTATTTGTCAAAACTATATTGGCAATTTTGATAGTCCTAAATTCAAACATAGAAACATTGTGTTTCTGTCATTCTACACATTACGGAACAGCCATAAATTCAAATTGAGGGGATACTGATGGTCTTGGTGATATAGAAGTTGTGATGATTGGTTTGGGTTGCTGATGAGACATTAATGAAAAAAAGATCTTGTAGTGGTGACCAGAGCCAAGCCCTGGTTGTATCAAAATAGAAAAATATTGGTTAAAGTAGAAAAGACAAAGAGGAAGACAAAAGAAAAACAGAAAAAAAAAAAAAAAAAAAGAAAAGAATTTAAGTGATGAGAAGCAGCCCCATGTTAGTGACATCACATGACCAGAAAACAGAATGTGGAAAAACATGATTGGGGAAAATCTCTTAGTAGAGTAACGGAGAAGACTTGGAATATTCTGTGAAAGGGCAGCCCAAGCTATTTACTGCTTTTTAATAGCCCTTGAAGGAATCACAACATAAAAGATGCTCCATCTAAGTCTGACAACTGTTGGGAAATTCAGTTCAAGGTTCAGTAGCTCTGTATATCTAAATGATTCATGAGGCGTCAGTTTATAGGATAATTCAGTATAGCATTTCTCTTGCAGTATAACTAAAGAAAAATGTATTGGCTCTAATTCACTTTATTAATTAGAGAACACAATTTGCATTGACTTGATTGTTGTTGGTTATAATACTGTTGCTATTGGAACTAGTCCCTGGTCTTTACTACTCAGTCCCTTAACAGAGCTGCTTTGTTTGAGTAGCTTTACACTTTGGGAAAAATAGGCGTTGAGGATAAATTAGTAAGGAGCACAGTGCTAACTAATGATCATGCTAGTAGTGAGAAGCAAAAGAAGAGACATTACTTTTGAGGAACAGCCAAACATAACCAAAACTGATCTTGTTCATTGATGTTTAGGTTTAAATGCTACAGTTGTAGTTTTAAAATACTTTCATTATTGAAATGACTGCAAGAAAAATAATTCTTAACAGTCTAAAATTATCTAAGTCCCAACCTTTGTCTTTCACTAACAAAATTAATACAATTAATACTACTACTATTTTGTTATATGTGGTTTCCTTAGGCATGCATCTCTTTGATTTGAGTAGATTTGTAAAATAATTTGAAATTTGTAAAATTATAATTTATAATGATGAATATGAATTAATCAATTGTTTAAAAAATTGAATTAGGAAAATGAGTAGCATCTTAACAATGTTGTAAATTTTAAGAGCTTACTATAAGTATATACTTATTAAAATAAAGTTAGGAATGAATTTTCAGTTATCTAAGAAATTTCCAAGATTGAATGTATAGATTTTACCACTCACATATTTTATGGTCCTTTAAAAAAAATCATTGAGTAATCTGTGCAATAGATAATCCCTCTGCATCCATGAGCATTCCTTTAAAACAGTTTAAAATCAAGCTCCTTCCAAATGCACAAGTCAAAATTACCTCTTTAAGTGCTTTCATGAAAATTCTGTGCTTTATCCAGAGTAGTATTTCTATGTGATAATTCCTTTCTGGCATTTCTCAGGAAATTTATATTTTTGTGAATCCTGAGAAAAATCAATTGAGAATCTGGGAATATGGAGAAAAGTGTTGTAATTCTCTGAGAATTAAAGCTTAACAATCAACTACAGATGTTACTGGTTCAAAGGAAGCCACTCATGTCAGTTGAAAGCAAGAGTACGAATGCCGAAGTCCTGAGCTACAGGTTAATGTTGACATTTCTGGGAACCTGACAGAAGCATGTAGAAGGGAAGTGGTAAAATCTAATCAGTTAGTCTTGCTTTTGTGGCCATGTTACAAATGTGTTTTTATGGCTCTCTCTCTTATTAATGGTGAGTCATTCATGCAAATAAATGTTAGTACGTTTATACACATACTATAATTTATATAAATTTATAAAGTATACTTTATACAAATCCTATGAATGATATTCCATGAAATAAGTTTTAGAATCAAAAGAAGTTTTTAAATTGGCAATTTTAGCATGTGATTCTTTGTAGGGCTGTTAACCTTACTAGTAGTTTCAAATATTATACTTTTATAACAAGCCAGTAATAGTTGCTGGCTTTTTCTGGTGTTTGAATATGGTGATATAGGCTATAGAGTAACAGAAGAAATGCAAAGAGGAAAGATGTGACTATTATTGAGGAATACTCCTATATGAAATCAGAAAATGATATAAAATCTGAATTAGTAAAAACATTATCAATTTCAACAACAAAACCAAAATCAGGGTAAGCAGAAAATATTTCAGCATGATAAAAGGATGAGTTTATATGATATAACATGTTCCCTAATACTCTGAATTGAAGATGCTTTTGGA
The DNA here is from genome assembly GCF_020740605.2 of Lemur catta. NCBI lineage: Eukaryota > Metazoa > Chordata > Mammalia > Primates > Lemuridae > Lemur > Lemur catta. The sequence continues at coordinate 50,972,918 of NC_059135.1, forward strand.
TGCACTCTTAATAATTTGATGAATGTCAATGCAAAATGAAAGAAAGTCTTCTATATCTGGAATATTTGTCACGAATAAATGTTGGATGTTGGATAGGACAATTAATGTTTTGTGTGTTTTAAAATTTTATTTGAAGAATGATAATTTCAATATCAAATATTCATAGACTTATTAAAAATTTAAAAGATTTTTTGAAATTTATTTTGTGTTAGTGTTCCTTTCTTTTAATATTTTCTTTGATAAAACGGCTATTTTCAAGTAGAAATAATTTTTTACATGTTGTTGAAATATATAATCTCATCACAATAATGCTGATTTATAATACTCAGCCATTTATTTATTATTCTATCTTTTTAAATAAAAGGGCCCTGAAACTTTTAGTATAATCATACTACAGAAAAACAATTCACTTTGTGTAAAAATAATTCACTCATTATGTTTAAAATACAATATTATAAAAAATACAGAATGACTCATGACTTAGGGAATTCCTGAGAATTCTAATTTCTCATTCCTGAATCTTGTGATTAATATATTGAGTATTAAGAAATACTATTTGTTTCAGACCCACTCTGAATAATTGAGATGTCATTGAAAATTAGGTTAGTGTTTTAGCAGCTGTTGTGGACTCTTTCTCATATACTATTTTATTTAAATTGCCCAATAGTGCTATGAAGAAAATATTAATATATCTGTCTTACAAAAGGAGAAACTGAGACTAACAAATGTGCCCACGATCTTTCTGAGAATGGAAATGTGCTTTGAGCCTAGATCTTTTCTGACTTAGAAATTTCAAGTTCATGTTCTTTCCCTTAATCAGAGTGTCTGTTTAACATATGTTATTAACTTAAAATTTTGTATAGATAAATGTGTTAATTAAGCTGTTATGTGAAAACATTTTGTTATAAGTAAATGCAAAAGAAAAGGGGAATAGATTTGCATCTCTTAGTGCTTTTAGAAATTTGATTTAAGATAAATAAATAAAACATAGACACATGAATACTCGCTGAATAATCTACCAGAAATTGCAATCATTTGATGAGGTAGCATTTTGGTTTTGAGTTTTGGGTTGTTTTAAAGATCACAGTTGTGTCTAATCTTCTTTTAAAACCTAGTGGTAGTCTTAGTCTAGAGCTTTGCTTTCCAAATCAGTGGCCACTAGCCCCACATAGTTGTTTAAATTTACCTTATTTAAAATGAAATAAAACTACAAATTCAGTTCCTCAGTTTCACAAGCAACATTTTAAGTGCTCATTTATCGCATGTAGCCCAGTGGCTACTGTTATGCTGACATAGACCATTTCCATCATTATGTAAAGTTTTATTGCACAACACTGGTCTAAAACATCAAACATCTAATTTGTAGAGATCAGGGATTTGGTATTTTGATATTTCATGTAGATTGTGGTGATTTGGGGATATATTCTATCATGCCCTCTCTCTACCTCCATTCCTAGTTTTTTTTTTTTCTTTTTTTTTTCTTTTTACCAGCTGTAAAGTGATACTGTAAACATTTTCTTTACATCAGAAAAGTCAACTTACTTATTTGGAGAATTTATCATAATTTTGAAATAATTAGGAAAATATTGTAGTTTCACTAAACTAAGGTTAAAAAATGATTCATCTAAGCACCTAGCATCTTGTATGTTGAATTGACTGTTTAATGAGGAAACTGTTAACTGCTATTGTGGCAGCATATTAATATTTTAAACTATATTTTTAACTCAGTAAATGTATTCTGGGATACATTTTAAAATAAAAGTCCTTTGGGATGAATATGACATTTAATGAATCTAAGTGACTATCAGTGGTCACTGAGAAGGAAAAGGTTCTGTTCCAGTTTTTGTAAAAGCACTTTGTCTACATGTTAGGTAATTTGTCATAACTATGACTGTCTTGTACTACAGTTCAACTTTTTTTGATGTTAGGCCATAACTGCTAAAATGATACTTTACTAGTGATTATATTTTAAGTTAAACCCATGTATTAAGCTATAAAGTGATTTGATTACATTGTAAATAAAATGCTGTAATAATAAAGTGTTTTAATTACAGTCCTTAGTATGAGTGTAAAACTCAGTAAAATTTTTACTTAAATACTGCCTTCAGTTTTTTCCTCTAAATTTGCTTGAATCTAAGTAAAAAAAGCGGGGGGGGGGGGTTATCTTTTGAAGTCATTTGAGCAAATTCCATGGCTGTTCTCCCAGTTAGTGAGTTTTCATTGCATTTACAGCAAGCTAATTGCTTATGCTAATAAATAATCTAAAATCGATGCTGACAGCAGTTAATTGGCACAGAGATTTTATTTTGTAAAGCTCTTGGCTAACGACCTTCTTTAAATTAATAGCATTAAGTGCTATGAGGAAATAAATCTGAGGAATTGCCTGTCATTTGCTTGTCATGTCTAATAACTTCCAATAATGATGGCTGATAGATTTTTGCACATTCCATTATTGAAGTTGGTGCATGTAATTATTCTCCTCATTATATGTAAACAATTAGCAATATTTGGTATTTCCTTGCAGTAAAGCTGTTAAATACAAGTAACATATTAGAGGTTAGAAACCATTTTAAAATCTGGATTTTAATTATTTGAATACAGGAAATCTTTCATTCTATCTGGATATATTATGTGTTACTTATTTTAAGCCTTATACTTGAATGCTTTTTGAATAGGACTTATAAAAATAAGTAGTATGTGTGTTTTAAAATGTGACAATTTGTGGAAATTTTTGTTCATAGCTTGAAGAAGTCATGGAAAAAGAAACTTATAAGACGGCTAAATTAATTCTTGAAAGGTTTGATCCAGACTCAAAGAAAGCAAAGGTAAGGCTGTGATATCACTACTATTTTATTATAAATTGCATATTGTAATAGGTCACTGTAATAACATGATTGTAATTGACAGGAGTTTGAGCCGCCATCTGCTGGAGCAGCTGTAACTGCAAGACCTGGACAAGGTAAATAACTTTGTAGAAACTCCTGCTGCTGTTGGAAAGATCCATATTTACCCAAGTGAGTTCAAAAGTGTGTTGGAGGTGTGTAAAAACTTACATAGAATGGTTTTATGTTAGCTTATATTTGGTAATTTGGGATTGACTTGGGGTAGATGGCAATAATTTTTTTCTCATTTTGATTTGGGAATATGTTATGGAATTTGGGAATATGTAGGAATATGTTGATAAGCTAGGATATCAAATATCTGTTGATTGGTTTTATATGTATAATTGGCTTCAATCTTTTGAAATTTAAGGAATTTCACTAATATTTTAGAAGTTTGTTTTGCCTTTCAAATAATAATCTCTTGGAATATCTGTCATCACAAAAATCCTTACATTTTTGTGTTTTGTTTTTGAGAAATGTAATGAAGATTTCTGTTAAATTTGAAGTTTCTTCTAAATGACATTTGTTTAGGAAAAGAATAAAATAATTTAGAAATAAGAAAAAAGAAAATTGAATTATTGCTATATAATAATGTTAATGCTTTCTTTTTGAGGTTGCATTACCATTATTAATAAAGCCATCACTATTACATCATTAAATATTATGTAAAAATTTAAAAGCCATTATTTTAAGTGGTTACATAAAATATTCCCAAGATTGGTATATGAAAAGATATTTTTGAGTTTGCAAGGCTTTTGTCTTTGTTCTTTTCTCTATCTAATAATATAGTTTGTAAGGCTTTTATTGCTATGTAGAATATATTGCTTTTAAAAATTTAATGTCAATTTTTTCAATTCATCAGAATTATAGCCTGTTTGTAAAGTTAGGATGACATTTAAACTTTCAAAAAGAAATCCTTGGCCAAGTGTGTTGGCTCATGCCTGTAATCCTAGAACTTTGGCACACCAAGGCTGGAGGATCACTTGAAGCCAGGAGTTCCAGACCAGCCTGGGCAACATAGTAAGACCTCATCTCTAAAAAACACTTGAAAATTAGCTGGGCATGGTGGCACACCCCTATAGTCCCATCTATTCAGGAGGCTGAGGTGGGAGGATCACTTGAGCCCAGGAATTTGAGGTTACAGTGAGCTATGATTAGGCCACTCCACTCCACTACAAAATTCTTTTATCCTTTTATAAAGATCCTCTACAAAGACCATGGATGTTAAATTATAACGGTTTTAGGTTTTCTCATTTGCAGGGCTATGTGTGATGAACCTCCCCAGTTCCACATCCTCCATAAACAGAATTTTTGTTTATAGAAATACAGAAATATTAACCTGTGCTTTTTTGTTTTTTAGCCTGCTCTTTTGATGATTACACATGATTAAAATATTATGCTCACATATGGTTAAGTTAGGCATGTATACTTGCAATGAAACGCCTACTTTCATAACAAGTTTAAATTTTTCTACAATTTATGCTTCCTTCTAAAAATAATAAAAAATAATTTTTTTTTTTGCCTAAAGACCAGGTTTCTGTAATTTATAAAGCATTTTGTATAACTGGTACTAATTTTTCAAAAATATTTTTAGCTGAACTCATAGAAGTGGAGATGGCTGTTTCTAGGAGTGTTGGGGTAGGGATGGAGGAAATGAAGTTTTGTCAAAGGGTACAAAGTTTCAGTTATGTAGGTGAATAACTTATAAAGATCTAAGGTACAGCATGGTGAAAACAGTAATGCTGTATCGTATACTTGAAATCTGCTGAGAGAGTAGATCTTAAGTGTTCACACCACACACACACAGGTAACTGTGAGTTGATACACATGTTAATTACTTGACTAGTAATCATTTCACAATGTATAAAATACTTGTAAATTAACTTTAGTGAACTTATATTTAAAACGCGATGTTTTAAAGTAACAGCTGTTACTTTTTAAAAAAATACATTCTGTCTTATTAAAAAAGAAAAGACCTCTTTTACTAATATTCTTAAGTATTTATTAATATTTAGGCAACATAAGTTATTTTAAGAATCTAAACTTATCTTTTCTTAGTAACTTTTGAAACCCAAATAAATTTTTTCCGTCTGATGTCATGTTGAAATTATAGTAAAACGATTCCTGGTTTCTGCTTTGGATTACTGTGGGACTGCTTTTGAATATTCTTTTAGGGAGAATTAACATTTAGCTATATGATAAATGAATAGTTCATTTAAAAAATTTTATTGAGTATCAGTTACGTGCAGATACCATGGGGAATAAAGAGATGAATGTAACATAGTTTTTGACCTTAAGAAGCTTATGACTTACATTTTTTTCTTTTAAAAAATATTTCTTCTATGGTACAGTATTCTAGTATTTCTTGCTTTTCCAAATGTGTAAGTAATTAATTGCTTCTTGACATTTTCTTTTTAAAAATTCTAGATTATATCCCAGCTTTATTCTACTTCTTGAGAATTATACTTCTGTTGTTTTATTTAATCTTGTTTAGTTTCCTATCATTTTTATAGGTGACTTAGTCATTAATTTTATTTGTTCTGTGTTTCTGTGAGTTTAAAGTCTTTATTTCATTTCTGAACCACTGTATGTTTATTTGTTCTTTCTTTCTTTCTCTCTCTTTCTAATTTTGTTTTTTGAATTTAGTCTGTTTCTGAACTTAAACAATAGAAACTGGGGAAAAAGTACTTAAAGGTATAGGTATATACCTGTATACCTGTATCTGCCCTCCAAAATGAATCTAATTGTGATGTCCTTATTTTACAAGCATGTATTTTGAAGGTAGAAACCAAAAGATTTCTTGATGGAGTTAGAGAAGGAGGAATCAGGATGACCTCAAAGATTTTGGCCTGAGTAACTGGAAAAAGGGAGTTGCCATTTACTGAGATGATGGAAATTGCAAGGGAAACACTTTTTGGAGGGGGCCTTAGATAGGGTGGTGAAGAACAGGGCTTGATTTGGGACATGTTATGTTTGAGATGCCTATTAGCCAGACATCCACTAGAGATTTCAAGAAAGTATTTGAACATGAGTTTGGCAAACAGGAATTATCTGGGCTGGAGATACAAGTTTGGGTGTCATTAGTATGTGAATGGTATTAAAACCATGAGACTGGATTAGGTTACCAAGGAAGTAACTATAGAGGAAGAAGATAAGAGGACCAAGGGGCCTGCTCTCTAACATTAAGATGTTAGAGTAATGAAGAGGAATCAGAAAAATAAACTGAGAAGAAATAGTCAGTGAGATAGGAAACGCAGGAGAGTATGGAGCCTGGGATGCTAAGTAAAGAGAGTGTTTCAAGGTAGTGATCATCTGTGACAAATACTGCTGCCAAGTAAGTTGAGGGTTGAGTATTGATCACTGATTGTAGCAAGTAGAGGTCCTTGGTGACACTGAAAAGAACAATTTGGGCCGGGCACGGTGGCTCACGCCTGTAATCCTAGCACTCTGGGAGGCCGAGGCGGGTGGATCGTTTGAGCTCAGGAGTTCGAGACCAGTCTGAGCAAGAGCGAGATGCCGTCTCTACTAAAAATAGAAATTATATAGACAACTAAAAACATATATATAAAAAATTAGCCGGGGATGGTGGCACATGCTTGTAGTCCCAGGTACTCGGGAGGCTGAGGCAGGAGTTGCTTGAGCCCAGGAGTTTGAGGTTGCTGTGAGCTAGGGTGATGCCATGGCACTCTAGCCTGGGCAACAGAGTGAGACTCTGTCTCAAAAAAAAAAAAAAAAAGCACAGTTTTGGTGGAGGGATGGGTGCAAAATCCTGATTAGAAAGGATGTGGGTAAAAAAGAGACAATGAGAAGAGACTACTCTTTTGAGTAAAAAGGAGTAGAAATAGGTGGCTGGAGAAGGAAACATTTTGTGTGTGTGGGCAAGCATACTGTATGAAAGAAATAATAGCATGTTTGTATGGTACTGGGAATGGCCCAGAAGACATGGAATAATTGATGATATAGGAGACATCAATAGGAGACAGCAGGGACAATTGATTTGGAACTATCCCTGAGTAGGCAAGAGGGGATGCAATCTAGTGTACAAATGGAGAAGCTGGCTTTTGATAGGAGTGTGGCAGTTCATCTCTATAACAAGGTAAGTCTGAGAACGTGGGCAGAGATAGGTAAATGGTGGGAATTGTCTTCTGATTGTATCTGTTTTGTTAGGGTGAGGTTGAGGGGAGATGGTGTTGGGAGCTTGAAGGAAAGATACGAAATGACTCTCTTGGAAAGTGAGAGACTAAATGAATTAGGGAAATATAGGAATTCCAGAGGACCCTAAAGCCCACTTAAAATTAATAGTCATGAGTTTAAAGCATGATTCTTTGTGGTTTTCCAGTTATGTTCACCTGCATGGGTGCAGGCATGGAGTAGGCAGATAGTTGGTTTTAACCACGGTTGGGTTTTGCCTTATGAATTAGATAAGGTGATAAAGGGGCCAAGAGGTAAGGTTGTTGCAAGGGAGTGATTGTAACAATGGATTATGGAATTTAGGATGATCATGAAGGAAATAAGGGTATGAAAGGTGGCAGATAGTTAAAAGGTGTTGGTAATATTAATATAGAAATCTGCAAATGTAGGCCAAGACTTGTTTTTTATGGCTTTTTAGCTTAGAATGGCTTTACATTTTCAAAGCATTCTAAAAAATAGCAAAGAAGAATAAGAACACGTAACAGAGACTTGTGTGGTCTGCAAAGCCTAAAATGTTTACTTCTGGCTCTTCACAAATAAAGTTTACTGATACCTTAATAATTAATGGATCATAGATTCCCCTTGGAGTTGGAAGAAGTAAGCCAGAGAGGTAAGTGTGGTTTGAGAGCTGTATCAATTCATAAGGCAAAGTATCCTTAAAGTTGAGAGGGATCAGTTATTGTTAATGCAGCGTTCTAGGATAGGTTATGACTGCAGGAGTGAATGATTGAAGTAGGAAGAATGATCAGATTATTAGAGGTTGCCATCTGATAGCTAAAAATGAATCCTTAACAGACCCTCCTATATTTTTTTAAAAAGGAAATCACCTATACATTTTCTTTTGCCTTTGTATACAACCTAGAAACTTTATTAATGAAATTATGAAAGAAAAATTGTGTCCTACCCATAGCTAAATTTGAAATCAGTTATTTTTGCAGAAAAATTTAATGATTTTAGCAAAAGGGTTACAACTTCCTATTTAAGTAGGCTTTAGGGTTCACTCACTTGTGTTCCATGGCATATATGGAAAACTAAAGACTTATGGAAATCATAAATCTTTTTTTGATCTTCATACCAAGTAGAATGATACTTCATATTTTGGTTTTTTGGGGGGGGGGTGTATGTGTGTTTAAGAGAATCTGGAAAATGCCTTATAAAATAATAAATTTACTTTTTTGGGTGACCTTTACTTAAGTATCAAATCTGTACTGTTGCAATTATCTATTGCATAACAAACTATTCTAAAACTTAGGGGCTTAAAATAACATTCATCTATTTTGTTGATGAATTTGCAGTTTGGCCAGGGACAAAGACAGCTCATCTCTGTCTCACAATATTAGTTGGAGCTACTTTATTGGAGCTGTAGGGTTCTATCAAGATGGCTTACATGGCTGGCAAGTTGGTGCTGGCTGTCAGTTCCTCTCCACATGGACTTCTCTATGGGGCCATCTGGGCCTCCTCCTCACATGGTTGCTAGGTTCCCAGACCAAGCAACCTGGGAGACAGGGAGGAGTCCTGAAAACTGGCACAGCTGTGTTTTCTTGGTCAAACAGTCACAGAGTACAGATTCAAGGTGAGGGTATATAGACACTCTCCACTTGAATTTTTTGGGAGGAGAATCAAAGAATTTTGGAGTCTTATTTTAAAACTCCCACAGGTACCTTAATGTAGATAACAAAGGCATTTCTATCTCCATCAGTTTTCAATGTTTATCTCAAATGCCACCATCACCATGAACCCTTTTCCATCTAGATGACTAACTCTTTGGTCCCTGCTTCTGGGGCCCTCTGTAATACTTCACTGGCTCCCTTTTTATGGCACTTAGCTTGCATTAGAATATTTAGTGAGTTTGTCTTGTCTTTGCTTGCCACTTTTATATGCAACTCTGAATCCCCTTCAGTGATGCTTATCTTAGTGTTTTACTCAGAGTGGTTGCTTAATAAATGTGTTGAGTTGAAGGAAAAAAAGGAAATATTTATTTTATAGCAGAATTCCTGTATTTGTTTAAATGTTATAAAATAGTAATTTACCAAATGGGACTGTGGTGATCTGCATGGTGCAGGTTGTTTAATGTTGAGAGAGCTAGAAAACAGTCCAGACCAGAAATAAATCATCAAGGTGATGAAAAAAAGTAAATGTTAAGATAAAGTACTAAAAAGCAAAGTGTATTCTTAATTTGAAAAATAGAACAACAAAATAGCAAACTTAACTAAAGGCTGACAAATGGTATATATTATTAGAAAATTTTCTGTTTGAAGATAGCTTTTTTGTATGGTTTCCTGAAGTAAGGCTGAGATTCTTAATGCAGCAGGCTGATTGTAACGGAACATGTTTACAGGTTCTGGGGATGAGGATGTGGACATATTTGGGAGGCCATTAATCTGCTTATCACACCATATAAGTTGAGTAAAAGGCAATAGGTAATAGTTGGAAATTTCATATTGAAATGTAAGAGGAAAGTAGATTCATTTCCTAGACCTTTATTAAGCTCATACTCTGCCAGTTACCTTGCCACATCCTGAGGCTATCAAGATGCAGTTCCTGCCTATTATTAGCTCCTGGTTAAAAGGGGTATACGCATGTAAATAAACAATCTTAGTATACTAAGGACTACACAAAGCTAGGCATTCCTAGAAGAATAGAGGGGTTTGATAAAGAATAGCTATGATAATAACAGTAGTGGTGATATTGTAAGTTTATTGGTGATCAAAGCAGTGGTACTTTCAGTGGGTAATACTGTGATAGCTAAAAAGGAAGACAAAATCCAGAGTGAGTTGGGTTGAGAAGTGAAATATGGAGGAATTTTTTTTTCCTTTTTAAAAACTTTGACTCTATGGAAAGGAAGAGGTTACAGAGTCATTTTTGTTAATAAAAAGCCATTGACCTATTGAGAGAAAAATTTTAGTAGAGAAACAGGGTAGAAGCCGAATTTGAAAGAGCTTAGTATGAGTAGGATGTGAAGAGATGAGCCGGTGAATATAGACTAGTTTGAACAACATGGGGAGACCCTGTCTCCAAAAAAAAAAAAAAAAAGTTATAAGGGCTTCTTTATTTGAGATTTTACCACTGACATTCAAGTAAGATATTGGTGGGAATAGAGATTGATAGAATTTAATTTTACATTCTCAAGTATGAGTCATGAAACTTTTTCAGTAAAAGGCCAAGTAGTAAGTATAGTAAGTGGCTTTGAGGGTCATATGATCTCAACTCTTTGAAAGCAGCCATAGACAATATGTAAACAAAAGAGCGGAACTGTGTTCCAATAAAACTACAAAAACAGGCAGCACCCTGGAGTTGGCACATTTTGCCAACCCCTGTTATTGAGAATCTTGTAATTTCTCCAACTATAAACTTAAATTTATTTATGAAGAAACATTGTTTATGTAGAGTGGAAGTTTTCCTTTATTGGGTGTTTGGGTAAAAAAAAAATTGCCAAAAAAGTAGCAATATCATAAAGGAGAATGGGACTGGTACCTAATAGTAAAGAATACCTTTTTGGCATTTTTATGACTACTTAGATTAATTACTTTATAAATCATTTGATAATTCCAGAATATACCTATTCACTTATTTCTTAAACTTATCAATTTTTTGAATTTTGAAAAACAAATTTACAATTTGGAGTTTTCACTAATTCTGATAATTTTTTTCCTTTATCATAATTAGGAAAGTTTACTGTAAAAAGACATGACACATAATTGGTGATGATTTTATTTTATTAAATTTATTTAAAAAAATGATACCAGTAGATAGATAAAAGCTTGTATAAATATGTGTAATTGAATTGTAAGTTAAGAAATGTAGCACTCTATTTTCAGTGTTACATTTTATAGATTTCTTATTACAAGCAGTTTTGACTCTGGAATGCCTTTTGGTGCCACAAAATTTTAATAAATGTAAGTCATTTGTGGTATTGGTTAATATGGTATATTGGATATTAAATCTAGTGTATATACTTATTCTTCGCAGAGATTCGTCAGCGAACTGCGGCTCAAAGAAACCTTTCTCCAACACCAGCAAGCCCTAACCAGGGCCCTCCTCCACAAGTTCCAGTATCTCCTCGACCACAAAAGGACACTTCAGCCCCTGGTGGACCCCCAGAAAGGACTGTTACTCCAGCTCTACCGTCAAATCTGTTACCAAGACATCTTGGATCCCCTGCTACTTCAGTGCCTGGAATGGGTAAACAGAGCACTTAATGTTATTTACAGTTTATATTGTTTTCTCTGGTTACCAATAAAACAGGCCATTTTCAGACAGTATGGAAATGGCATTTCATTTGGAAATAGCAGAGCAGTTATCTGATTAAGCAGGAGTTCCATATTCAATTAGCCATAACTCTTTACAGCTGGCACCTTGTGATACTGAAACCTATTTCTTGAGCTCATTTAACTGTTATGGCTTCTTTGTTTAAGTGGCAATAAAACTTTGTAGTATTGTGTAGTCAACAATATAGCATATCTTTTTATATTCAACTTTAGAATGACTCCAGATTTATATAAAATGGGGAGAGAACACTTTTGGAATGTATTCATGTTTTTTGCTAAACCCTGCACATATATTTCAGGAAGAATATTCCTGCCATTGTAGTGTACAGTATTACTTTTGTTAATATGGGCTGGTAGATTTTTTTTCTTTTTTTTTTTTTTTTTTAAGGCATAGAACCTTAGTATTTCTGATAGATACTTTATAAAGTTCTATAAAATGAACATATTCCCTTAACTATTTTATTCCTTGGATTCTATTTTTTCACTGTGGTAGCTCTTTAGGGAAAGATCCCATTCTGGAGTGTAACAGACTATATTATCCTGTGGTTTCTTTTGGAGTGTGATTGGGGCATAGAAGTCCACTGCTTTAGCAGTTCACATTATTTTGCATAGATTTCTATGTTGGATTATTGCATATGATAGTAAATTATTTATTTTGTTTTAGGTTATTTGATTATAATTTAGAATAATTTATTATTTCATGACTAATTACTAACATAAATTATAATGATTTTGAGGCTAGGCTAGTTGATGTCAGGTAATCAGAGCATTTATGTAATAAAATCATTAAGAAATTTAAATATTACTTACTATGGTAGATTTTTTTCTTGTTTTCCTTTAAAAATGCAGCATAAGTTTTTAGAAGACTAGAAAACTTAATTTATAAACAAATTAAGAAAGCTGATTACAAAAGAAATGTATACAAATCTTATTAACTTTTAAAGTAGCTATTTTAAAAAATACTTTTAAATTTGACATATAATGATAACACTGTAAGGTAGGCATGTATTTTATGAAATTGAGAAAAGTTAAATTGAAAATGACTCATCTTTCAGTTGCTATCTGGTTGATTTGAGATACTCATGATTGTAAATTTAAATTCCTGCTTGTTTAGTGAAAGAACTTTTTTTGGAGAAAATGCATGAATTTCATGCATTTGTGTATGTAAATGATTTTAAAGAAATAAAAGTTTAGCAACTTATAATAGTAATAAAAACTGTATTGCACATGTAAGGATAAGGCTATAGAAGGAACAATGGCCTAAATTTCATGATCATGTAAATATAACTTGTTTTACTGAAGTTTTTAATTATTAAATAGTTTCTGTATGAAAGATTGTTTAAATTGTACATTGCCAAAAATATGAATAAGTGATTTATTATTGATTTTTTCATTATACCATATTTGTGGAAGAGAATCAATTTAATGTGTATTACCACAGAGCTCCCATATGTCTGAAAATTAATAACCAGCAGGTACTTGATAATTTGCCAAGCTGTGTAAAAATGACCAGTATTCCTACAATGCTTGCTTTTGATGATTGTATTAATTACTGTTGTCCATAACAGCATGAGTATGAAGATGCATTATTTTGAAAGTTATTAATGTGCACGAAGTTTAAGATATTTTTATGGAATCTGTTGTTTTATGTATCCAGATTCTTTTATGGGCATGTTTACTTTAAATATGTAGAAGTAAAATACTCCAGCAAAAAGTTAAGTTGGCTTAAATCGTTTCAAAATCTAATGTGGCTTGCTTATTCAAGTTGAAAATTTGATAATGAGGTATGACAATGTTTGGATTCAACTTTATTTTTTAATTATAATAATTGAATCTTTTTACCACAAGTAAAGCAATAACTTACCTGATGAAATCTTAAAAATATGCTTTATTTGTAATATGAAGAACTCGTTCCAGAATCTAACTTTTGTTTACTAATAGCTATAATTTTAATATCAGTTGACCTTTTAGGTTTATGATTATTTACAAAGCAAATCTCTTTTTTAAATCATTAATACTTTAAAATAATATAGTATTGCTGTCCTTAAGTAAACTTGAAGGCTTTAAAGTTTTTGTCACATATTCCAACAGAGTTCCATTTTGTTTCAGTTTTCTGTGAGGTCTCCATGTAAACCTCCGTTGCTGCCCACTTTATTATGTTCATTCTGTCTTGTTTTACAAAGGCAAGCATCGTATTTTATTTATTTTCTTACTTTCTTCTCAGTGCCTTCTTCTTCTGCAAACAGTTCTCTTTTGGTTTTTAGAGGTCAGAGAGTTACAATTCATGAAGTTTGAATGTGTAACTCTTTATTTTTGTTATTGTTTTTATATGATAATTGTTTTAGAATTAACTAAATTCTATGTTCTTTTTCCAATCCCCATTAGTCTTTTCTGATGTTGCCTAATTTATATTAGATGTACTGTATAACTCTCCATTTATTTAGGTCATTAATTTCTCTCAGCAATGTTTTGTGGTGTTCACTTTATAGGTTTTGCATATTTTGGGGTTAAATTTACATCTAATTATTTCATATTTTTGATGCTATTATAAGTTATTAACTATTTCTAACTGTTCATTGCTAGTGTATATAGAAATACAATTGATTTTTGTATATTGGTCTTATATCCTCTAACCTTGCTAAATTCATTTATTGGTTCTGGTAACTTTTTTATAGATTACATAATATTTTCTATATAGATAATCACATTATCTGTGAATAAAAAAAATTCTGCTTCTCCCTTTCCAATCTAGTTTCCTTTTATTTCTTTTTCTTACCGTATTACACTAGCTAGAACCTTCAGTACAATGTTGAATAGAAGTGATAGAAGTAGACTTCCTTGCCTATTTGTTGATCTTTTTGGAAAGCTATTATTCTTTCATCATTTAGCATGATGTTAGCTCTAGGGTTTTTGGTTTTTAGTTTTAATAAATACCCTTTATCAGGTTGAAGTGCCTGCCTATTCTTAGTTGGCTGAAGATTTTTATCAGTAATAGATGATGGATTTTGTCAGATGCTTTTCTGAATCTATTGAGATGTTCATATTGGGTTTTGTTTGTTTCTTTGTTTTAACATCTATTTATATAGTGAATTACATTGATTTTTAAATGTTAAACCAACTTGCTTTCCTGGAATAAATGTCACTTGATCATGATGTATTGTTTTATATGTATATTGTTGGATTCAATTTGCTAATACTTTGTTAAATTTACATTGATGTTTATTATGGATATTGGTCTGTAGAATTTTTTTTTTTTTTTGTCATATCTTTGTCTGGTTTTGGTATCAGAGTTATGTTGGTTTCATGTTATGAGTAAGTATTCTGTCTTTGATTTTTCTGGACAAGTTTGTGTATAATTGGTATTATTTCTTCCTTAATTTAAATGTTTGGTAGAATTTACTGTTTGAAATGTCTGGGCCTGGTATTTTCTTTGCTGGAAAGGTTTGTTTGCTGTTTTAACTAAAGATTCAATTTCTTTCATTAAAGAAAAACTATAGACAAATATGATACATAGATATAAAAATTCTTAACAAAATTTTAGTAAATCAAATAGTTATCTTTTTGAGTGATCTTTAGTAGTTTGGTAGTCTTTCAAGGAATTTGTCCATTTCATCTAACTTGTAGAATTTATTGACATAAAGTTGTTCATAATCTTCCCTATTATCCTTTTAATACCTTTATAATCTGGAGTTATGCTGTCTTTCTGATTTCTGATATTAGTATTTTGTATCTTCTTTCTTTTTTCCTGATTAGTCTGAGGTTTATCAGTCTAGAGTTTTATCATTTTATTAATCTTCTCAGAGAACCAGCTTTTCACTATTATTTTTGTATTTTCTACTTTATTACTTTCCTCTTTGATCTTTATTATGTCTATTTTTGTTTTTGCTTATTTAGGATTTATTTTTAGTTTTTTAAAGTAGAAGCTGAAGTTTATGGATTTTAGGCCTATCTTCTTTCGTAATATAGGTGTTTAGTGTTATATATTTTCTTCTAAGTACTGCTTTACTGCATATCATAAATTTTGATATGCTTTTTTTGTTTTCATTCAATTCAAAATATTTTCTAATTTCCCGTTTGATTTTTCGTCGAATCCTGGGTTATTTAGATGTACGTGATTTAGTCTCTAAATATTTGGAGATTTTTCAGATTTTTTTCTATTGCTGAGTTCTAGTTTAATTCTACTGTGGTTAGAAAACATACTTCTTCTTATGTGAATCTTTCTAAATATAGCGAGACTTGTTTTATGACCCAGAATGCCATGTCTTGGTAAATGTTTTCTAGTCACTTAAAAAGAACATTTATTCGTGGGGGATTGGGATTGGTTCTAGGACCACCCAAGCAGATACCAATATCCACAGATTCTCAAGTCCCTTATTACTTGCATATAAACCATGTACATCATCCTATGTACTTTTTTTTTTTTGAGACAGAGTCTCGCTCTGTTGCCCAGACTAGAGTGCTGTGGTGTCACCATAGCTCACTGCAACCTCAAATTCCTGGGATTAAGCAATTTTCCTGCTTCAGCCTCCTGAGTAGCTGGGACTTCTTGTGTGTGGCACCATACCTGACTAATTTTTCTACTTTTGTAGAGACAGGATCTCGCTCTTGCTCAGGTCTAGAACTCCTGGCCTCAAGCTATCTTACCACCTTGGCCTCCCAGAGTGTTAGCATTACAAGCGTGAGCCACTGCACCTGCCCCGCTCCTGTGTACTTCAAATTATCTGCAGAGTACTTATAATACGTAATACAATGCAGTCAATTATCTTTTAAGGTGATTTAAAGAATTAAAAAAAGTCATATATTTACTCACATAGCAACTATTTCAAATTCTCTGTTCCTTTGTGTAGATCCTGCTTCCTGTCTACAGTTACTTTTCTTTTGCCTGAAGGACTTCTTTTAACATTTCTTTTAGTGCATGCAGTTCTGCTAGTGATGAATTCTTTCAGTTTTATATATCTGAACAAGTCTTCATTTTGCCTTTATTTGACAAAGATGTTTACACTGGATACAGAATTCTTATTTGACAGTTTTTTCCTTTCATAACTTTAAACATACTGTTTCACTGTCTTCTGGCTTACATACTTTCCGATGAGAAGTCTGCTGTTATTCTTTTCTCTGTTGCTCTGTACATAATGTATCTTTTTCTGGCTGCTTTTAAGATTTTATCAGTGGTTTTAAGCAACTTGATGATGCTCTGTTGTGTGGCAAAATTATGTTTTTTATGCTTGGGATTTGTTGATATTCTTGGATCTGTAGTTTTATGACTTTCATCAAATTTGGAAAATTTTTGTATATGTATCTCCTAATATTTTTTTCTTTTCATTTCTTTCCTTTTCTTTATGGACCCCAATTGCATGTATATGAAGCTGCCTGAGGTTGTTCTATAGCTTGCTGATGATTTTTTCAATTAAAAAAATTTTAAATCTTTTCTGTGTTTCATTTGTTTGGTTTCTATTGATATATCTTCAAGTTCACCAATATGTTTTTTTCTGCAATGTCTAAACTGCTGTTCGAATCATTTGTGGATTTTTCATCTTAGACATTATAGTTTTTATGTGTAGAAGTTCAATTTGGGTGTTTTAAATTTTTCCCATGTCTCTACTTAAAATACTGAATCTTTCCTCTAGATTCTCAAAACATATGAAATCTAGTTATTAACATAATAAATGTCTTAACATCTTTGTCTACTAATTCAATCATCACTATCATTTCTAGGTCAATTTCAACTGATTTATCTTATTGTAGGTAGTATTGTCGTATATTAGCATGTCTAGTAATTTTTTATCTAATGCCAGACATTATGAATTTCACCTTATTGAATGCTGGATTTTTTAAACCCTTATATGATATTCTTCTGAATAGTCGACTCAATGACATATGTGTTAAGAAGTTTTCCACTCTGGCTGGTTGAAACAAGCAATATTTTTGCCCTTGTGTGAACAGTTTCCTTTAATCTTTTTGAGTGGTTCTGTTTTGATCCTCAGATAGTTTCATCACATCCATGCGCCAATCAGTATTCTGCTTATTACTATGGGAGACTGTTTGCAGATCTATGGTGTTCTTTCTCTGTGCCTTTTCTCTTCTTTGGTACTCTTTCCTGTGAACTTGAGCTACCTTGGCCTCCCCAGAGTTCCAGCTCTGTCTCCGCTACTCTGAGAGACTGCCACACTTCACCTGTATTTACCATTCTTGTGCAGATGCCTGCAAACACTCTCTAGGCAATAAGCTGGGGGCAGTCGTAGGGCATGCTTTGTGTTTAGTCTCTCAGGGAACATTAACCTACATTGCCTGATATCCACTGTCTTTAAAACTGTTACTTCATATGTTCTGCACAGTTTTTTAGTTGCTTTCTGTGGGAAGGTAAATCTGACCCCTGTTACTTTATTATGGCCCAAAATGGAAGTCCCCTAATGTATTACATAAGCTTTTAAAAGTTGGGCATTTTTAAAAATTTGTTTTTACAGAACCCAATGTAGTTTCATTTTCTAATAGATTATATTGGTGGTTCTGATATAGCACATATTTAAATATATTTTTGTAGGGCAGTATTTTTAATGAAAATATGAATGTTCTACAGAGATTTATAAGAATTAATGTTTTACTGTTAGAATTTTTGAGAGTTCTAACAAGCACAGGTAGTTCTTGGTAGCTGAATTAAATTATATATATATATATATTTTATACATGTAAATTTGTATGTATTTGTGTATTTAATAGGTCTTCATCCTCCAGGTCCACCTTTAGCAAGACCCATTCTCCCCCGAGAACGAGGTGCTCTGGATAGAATTGTTGAATATTTAGTTGGTGATGGTCCACAGAACAGGTAATGATTACTACGGTGGTAGATAAATGAAAATGAAAAGATTTATTGGTCACGGTGCATGTATGTACTATATGTTCCACAGTTCTGTGGCTTCTATTTCCCGATTTTAGAATATAATAGAGTATTTTATAGCTGTGCAAAAGAGTACATATTCAATTGTTTTATGGTAGGAATTTTGACAAAATAGTCTAGATAAAATCCATGTGGAAAAAATAGTAACTCTGCTATAAGATTATTTTTAGAGAAATTGAATTTTTTAAATGAAACTTTTAAACTTGAAGGCACAAAAATAGTAAAGACCCGGTGAGTTGTAAGAAATGGAGTTTTATAGGTATCAGTACTGGACTTGGTGATGGTAATACTTTTAATAATGTTAAGAACAATTTGCATGTATTTAGCACTTAACAGTTCTCAAAATGCTTTTCCAATTATTACCTTATTTGATCCTTTCAATAACTCTTGGAAGATAGGTATGATATGTACAGAGCAATTGACAAAAGTATAGACTTTTAAAAAGTTCATAGGATAGTAGATATTTGACAACTTTACCAGTTGATATTATAATTTTAATAAAGAGACTATAATTTAATGTTAATATAATAAATTACGTTATTCAAAAACAGCATGATGTTTGATAGAGCCAAATATTTGTTGAATACATACACACAGAACAGAGAAAGTATATAAATAGAAAATGAGGAAGATGTTCAAGTATAACTGGGAAAGGTATAGGAATCATCATGTATAGAAATTAACCTTTGGACCAGACTAAACAAAATTAAATGTATTTTTTTTTTTTTTTACTGCAGGACTTCTCAGAGTCAGGTTTAATAATATTTATTGTGAATCTCCAAAAAGGTTCCATCTTTTCCAGTCTTATCTAACCACAGATTTGGGGGATTTCATCCCCGGGAATATATATTGGGAAACACCAAAATTAAAGTGTTCTGTTATCAAATATGTTTCTCCTAACTTAGTAAGGATATATTCATTTTAAATGATTTTAGGCCGGGCGCAGTGGCTCACACCTGTAATCCTGGCACTCTGGGAGGCCGAGGCGGGCAGATTGTTTGAGCTCAGGAGTTCGAGACCAGCCTGAGCAAGAGCGAGACCTCATCTCTACTAAAAATAGAAAAGAAATTACTATACGGACAGCTAAAAACATATATATATATGCACACACACACACACACATATATGTGTATATATATTACACACACATATATAGGTATATATATACATACATATATATATATTTTTCTATATATATAGAAAAATTAGCCAGGCATGGTGGTACATGCCTGTAGTCCCAGCTACTCGGGAGGCTGAGGCAGGAGGATTGCTCGAGCCCAGGAGTTTGAGGTTGCTGTGAGCTACGCTGACGCCACGGCACTCTAGCCTGGGCAACAGAGTGAGACTCTGTCTCAAAAAAAAAAAAAAAAATGAAAAAAAAATGATTTTAAATTTGATTTATAAATTATATTTTAAAATGGTTGAAATGTTGCTTTTATTTAAAGAGTATTATTTATGTTTTACTAAGTAACATCTGATCTGTTATGGCATATTTAACTATGTTAAAATATAAATTAGCCATGATGGCTAAATTACTTTCATGAGTTTTGCATTTGTAACTGGTGTGTTCTTCTTTTTTTTTTTTCCCTATGCCTTAGGTATGCCCTTATATGTCAGCAGTGTTTTTCTCATAATGGCATGGCTTTGAAGGAAGAATTTGAATATATTGGTAAGAATTATTAGGTAGTTAGATTTAAATATTTTACTCTTAAATATCTTATTCTATGCCACTTTCCATGTAATGTCATCTTATTTTAGATACTGTCTCTCTATGTATTGCTTAGGCATATTGTCCTTATTTTAGTATACAGAGCAAAGCGATTATAATTATAAGAGATTATAATGTATAATCTCTAGGCCAAATCTCATTGTGCATCACAATCACCTGAAGAGCTTAAAAAAATTATGATACCCAGGACCCACCTAGAAAGAGTCTGCTTTAATTGATCTGGGGTGGGATCCAGGCATTAACTTTTTTTTTAAAGCTCAATGGATGATCTCATGTGTAGCCACTATTAAAAACAGCTGTGGTAAATTATTTATGGTTCTGAAATATGACATACTACATTTTCTTGGGCAAATGAGCAAGGTTCTGAATTTTAAAATAACCCAATGATTCTGGTGATTATGAATTCATTAATTAGTAATACTAATATTAAATTAATATTGTTTTGCTGTCAACCTGCTATGTAACCTGTTACATAGTTAACCTACCATGTATTTTATTCTGCCTTTCTGCTTTAAAATTTAAATTGTAATTCTAAGGCCGGGCGCGGTGGCTCACGCCTGTAATCCTAGCACTCTGGGAGGCCGAGGCGGGTGGATTGCTCGAGGTCAGGAGTTCGAGACCAGCCTGAGCAAGAGTGAGACCCCGTCTCTACTAAAATAGAAAGAAATTATCTGGCCAACTAAAAATATATATAGAAAAAATTAGCCAAGCATGGTGGCGCATGCCTGTAGTCCCAGCTTCTCGGGAGGCTGAGGCAGGAGGATCGCTTAAGCCCAGGAGTTTGAGGTTGCTGTGAGCTAGGCTGACGCCATGGCACTCACTCTAGCCTGGGCAACAGAGCGAGACTCTGTCTCAAAAAAAAAAAAAAAATTGTAATTCTAGTAATAATTAGGAAGCATGCTTTAAAATTAGCTTTGGTTAGAGTACCTACCATAATATTATTAAAATAACATGTGAGTTTCACAAGGGGTAAGTAACTTTTGAAGTGTTCTTTGAACATCTGCAAAAGTAATAATGTGAGTTATCTGGTTAGTCCTTGAACTTTCTTTGGTTTGTGGTTTTGCTTATTTTAAAAAAATTCTTTGCAGCTTTTCGATGTGCCTACTGTTTTTTCTTGAATCCTGCAAGAAAAACCAGACCCCAGGCTCCAAGACTTCCAGAGTTCAGTTTCGAGAAGAGGCAGGCTTTGGAAGGTTCAAGTTCAGCTGGTCCCTTGCCATCAGGAAGTGTGCTTTCATCAGAGAACCAATTTAATGAAGGTATGAATATTTAAACAGTTTTGACTCTTACTGTGTGATATTTAACAATAAAGCCTAATGCTTTTAGATAAGAGTGGATTAATTTATCAGATTTTGCAGCATGTATGCGTCAGCTATTGTTCTGATACTGTAGCCTCCTGTGTGATTGCTATGTGTTTCACTTTTAACATACAGGTTATATTGTGATAAACAGCATCTAGCACCAGCTCGGTAAACACTGTTTAAGGAATGATCTCTTCTAAAAACTGTTGGGAGATTTGATTAGCAGTATTTTCATGGGATCATTTTTTTCAATTCATCTAGGTAAAGCAGATTATTGGAATTATGAAACAGCTATTCAGAGTATAAAATACTTATAAGATTTTTGATTAACGTTGATAAAGTAGGTTTATGTCTTCTACTTGAATTGGTAGAAATTACCAGAAAGCAGGAAACTTTGGAATTGTAAAGTCATCATTGCCTTTTTTGGATGACTATATAAATAGAACTTGTATTCCACTGAAACAATTTATAGAGGTCCACAAGATTAACATTGCCTTTGATGTAATGAGTTTAGAGAAACTGAATACATTAGAATTTACTGGGTTTTAGAATTCATCTTACAATTCTGGTTTAGGAATTTTAGGGGAAGTTTCATGAAAAAAAATGGAAAAGATAAGATGGAAGATTTGACTATTAATTGCCAACTGTTTCTTGCTACAATATTAATATTTGGTCAGGAACTCTTTGTTAAGCAGCTGTGAATTATGGAGATTGCTAAAATTATGACACAGCCATGATATTTCAGGGTTATGTCTGGTACCGAAAAAAAGGCCTATTGGAAGTTTAGTTTGCACAATTTATTTTCCAGTCAGTATTCATTATTTTAATTTTTAGGAATTATTTACATATATTTGCTTCTTCATAAAAACATTGAATATTGCAAAAATTGCTTTAACTGAGGATATTATATGAGGCAGTAAACTTTCAGATATCAGAAATTTAGCATAAGATTTGAGTATCTTTTTATTTAAACTTGGAAGAATGAACCTAAAATATGTGTGTTGAATTGGGCTTGGCTTTTGGCTTACTAACAAATATGAAAATGAATTTGAATACAGATAGCTATGACAGAGGCCTGTAATACTTCCAACACTGAATCAGTACATTTATCTTCTCCAAGTCTGCAATATCAACTCCAAACACAGTCAAGTTTTTTTCTTTTGCTTAAGTCATGCTCTGAGCCACATGCTGTGTCGCATGCAAACTGCCTGCCTTGCCATTGCAGCCTCTTGGAATTGAAAATTAAAGGATTTCATCTGAAGATGCCTAAAGGAAAAAATTGAAGTCCTTTCCATGAGTAACCTTGCTTATGAAAGCTAAAGTGAATATTTGAAAGCCAATAGTTGGGACGAAAAGAAAAGAAAAGAAAAAATGGCCAACAAAATAAAAATCTTGATAATGAGCCCCATGCTTTGTATCTTCTGCTAAGGTCAAGATGGATAGTTAGCAAACAACACCAAGCTATACTTTTCCTTCTCATCTAATCTAGGAGGAGCAATACCCCAGATGTCTCATTTTCTGTCTGAAATCTCCGGAATGAAGTCTAACTGTGTCAAACTCAGTCCCAATAAGGTAATGTTAATAGGTGAAGACAAAACTTGAGGCAGGGTCTGATAACTCCATAGTGCTAAAAACTGAAGCAACCATTCCATTTGTTTAAGATAGTTTCTAGAGTAGTAACTTTCATACTTCTCTTTGGATTCACCAAAGCGGCCATGAGCTTCTTTTTCTTCTTTGGCTTTCCAGAAGACTGAAATTTTTCTCAAGACTCCTATCTCAACACTGTGACACAGAGTTATGGATTTCAAGCTGGATTCCTTTAGTAAATTGCTAGAAATATTTCTGATGAACAGAGGAAGCTGCATTTGTTTTAAACGCTGGTGGCATACTCTTTTGATTAAAATGAACTTTTAAGTAAGACTGTATCATCTCAACCATCTACTCTGTGCTAACAGCCAACGTAACTGGGATTTTAGATTCCTGATTTCTAAATTATTAGATGATGCAGAAACTTAAGATCTGAAAACAACCTTTCCTGCTTTAATCTATATATTATTAAAAACATTGAAATAGCTCCTTGATAGCAACAGGAACTGTAGAGATTAGGTTATTGAATTTACAGATGGAACCAAAAGGTAACTTTCTTCCATCTGAACTTTTCTTTCCACAAACATCAGTAACCATTTATATGAATAATCTAGAATTAATGGAAGAAGTGTTTTTTTCAATCTATGATGTAAGACTGGAAATTAAGTTTTGTTTGGATTCTGATACTGAAAGATTTTGCATTTAGGATGAGGCACAAGGCTTTTATAATTTCTGGACCACTCTTCATAAAAACATATGGAATCTTAGAAAGTTTTTATCAAAGATGAAGACCTAGAAGAAATTTTTCCCATTAATTGCTCATTTGAATTCCTTTTCTGTCTGAAATCTCCAGAATGAAGTCTAACTGGCTCAAACTCAACCCCAATAAGGTAATGTTAATAGGTAAAGACAAAACTTGAGGGAGGGTCTGATAACTCCATAGTGCTAACAACTGAAGCAATCATTTTTTCTAGAACTTTGTATCCAGAAGCTTTGGTAATAGATTATTAGCAAAACACAAGAAATTAAGGATATGGATTGTTTTTTTCTCTGAGAGCATATGGTATGCCAAGAAATGAACTGCTTTTGGATTCCTCAGTTTCTTTTATGATTAAATTAAAGTACAGTAATACCTGGATCTCCACTAAGTTACATTAAAGTGGCTTATTAGTTTTGCCTTTTTTAAACCAACATGTGCTTTCTGAAATACCTGGTATATAGCATTCTTTTTGTCATATGTGGTAATCATTAAAGTACTAGATTTCTATATTGTTCATATACTAGTACAGTGATTTTGGCTTTTATGTTTAAAAAATGTCAGTATCATGTTTTCATTGGTTGATTGTGTTTGTCTAGATCTTATATAATTATTTTAGTATAAAATAAGTTTATAATCCAACTGGAAATAACTCACTAATAATAAAACTCATGACATCTAATCAATACCATCAAAATAGCAAGTAAAATTTATATTAGGTGAAATTTATCTTGTTAATCTGTTTTCTGTCCTTCCTTTCTTTTACACACAATACCATTAAGTTGTGTAGAACCAGGGAAAATTCTATTTTTAGTATTTTCATTATGATGCTCTAGGAAATTGAACTATTTGATAATGTAAATTTTGTTGAATTCTCTGTATATACCAGATCCAAAAAGCTTATACCTTTGTTTATATTTACTCAAGATGTAAACTTGCTTGTAGTATGTTTTTGCATGTTTGTTTTAGATAGAGATCTTTTGGCTTTCTGACTCCGTTTTCTAAAACACCTTCACCTAATAGTTTAGTTTTAGATCATTGCCTAATAAAGAAACTCTTAACTTGCCTAATTGATTTGTTCACCAATGGTAAATAATTAAATGGTATTCTTTGTGTTGAATACTACCTATTTTCTCATGGGTAGTTATCATTTAATTGAATTTTATTCACGGAGTCATTGGGTTGAATTGGGATGAAATTCATGCCTTTGTTTCTTAATAAGTTTATAAACCTTAATAACCTTATAAAGCTCTCAGCTTTAGTTATGAAATTGTTATATAATTCTCTGTTAATCTTTTACACCTAGTTGTTTAGAATTTGTTTGATGACTTCTCACAAAATGGCATTGGCATCCAAACATCAAGTACCTATCTTATTTAGACTAGCTAATATCTGCATTATAGTCATCATGTCACATACATTACTGCTATTAAAATTGCTTTACTGCAAATTAACCCACAGGAAGAAAAGTAGTCATTAATAGGCTCTTTGATTATTTTCAAGCTCCACCCACCATTTCACCAATTTTTTTAGTCTTCCACATATTCTCTGAAATACAGTACAATATTGAACAGAAAACTTTGTATATCCTGTTGTTTTCTAATTATGACAGCACATTGAATTCTTATATTACAGGCATTTAAAAATTCCACTGTTATAGTTCTCTTCTTTGTACTAACTGCTTCTTTAGACCCCATAATTTTTAAATTAAATTGACTTTGAGTAGTAAAGGGTATATTTTGGCAAATAGTAACATCACAAAACTTTAATATGATATAAGCCTTGAATTTTGATACATCTCCTGTTTCAGTACAGTATTGAGGCAATCTGTTAGAATATGACGAACTATGTGGGCCTTTGTTCAGTTAAAGATGTTTATTGGTGAGTTGAGTTATGGATTCTGAGCTTTTTGCTTTTCTATTTCTTGTGGCTTTATTGGTTTGTTTCAGAAGGCTTACTAAACTATAACAAATTGTTAAGTCCTTGCCAAGTAAATATTGCTCTATGGCCAGAGAGTTGTGGAAAACCATGACTCTTAAATTCTACCCTGGATAAATTCTGTGAGGGTAGAATTACAAATGGTTGGTGACTCCTGAAGTTTTCCATGGAAGAACTTGCTTGCTCTTGTAGCAGAAATGATTTGTACATGTCCATAGTTTTATTTGCCCTTTCTGCTTTTCCTTTGTGTCCTGGAACATGGAAATAACAAAACTTGAGTGACTTACTGCTTTTCTACCTTGGATTTTTTTAAGATTCCAAGTTGTGCAGCAATGCCATTTTAAGTTCCTTATTAAGATACAAGCAGGGTTTTTATGAAATTTGGCACAAATATGATTATAAACATTCCTCACTACTCTGTGATTATATGAAGTTTTTATACAGTAAAACCTCATTAAGCTGGATGTCCCTAATTGTAGACTTTGGGCCTTTATTCTACACATAAGAAGGAAGAAAGAAGGTGGTTATAATTAATTCTGCCAACCAGAATCCAGGGTATCTGCTTAAGGAAGTAATTCTCTTTAAATATTTTTAAAGTCTTGGCATAGAATGTGTGGGTTGTAGATAATTTGTATTTATTAAAATTGGTATGATAAAACCATGAATTTCTAAGACTTCCATGTTAACATGTGTGCATATAACCATAATTTCTTTGTAAAGCTATTAATTAATTTTATTTATTTAGCAAACTCTTGCCTGTACTATATAAGGAACTTAACTAGAACTTTTTACTAAGTAGGCTGGCCTTCCCTCCAGATTTTTTGAATCAGTAACATTTGTAATATATCATAAGGGATCTTGTATGAGGGTAGGAAAATCTGCTTTTTTGCTTAGCTGACATGGTTTAGCCATATTTCTCTTAGCAAGGATATTAATTGCTATTTATTACAAAAACAAAACAAATACCTCAAAGCTAGATTTTTATCTTTGACTTGGAAATTGGGTGACCCAAAGTTTGTCTGCTCTTGTCATTCCCTTCCCCATCCTGTTCTTTAAATTTCAAAGAATTAAAGGCAGTATAATTAATAAAATTCTTATTATTAAATTATTATTAAGAGATTTTAATTTAATAAAACTCAAAAAGAGAGTGTAAAGTGAGTAAATTTTCAGATAGGGACCAAGACCCTTACTTAGCTTCTTCTATGGAGATGGGGGAAAATGACCCTTCCTTTTCCTTCCCTAGGATGCTAGGTATGTAGCATATTCTGACCCAGTGGTTGAACACAGAGGACTTGTCTTACAAAGGGACGAGGGGAGACTTGTCATGCCTTTAGGAAAGGTGGAATCTGACTTTCCAAGTCCTTGGGTAATAGAGATGTACATCCGTGGGAGAAAGCACTGCCCCCCTTCCCCCCCCACACACAAAAGTGTACATTTACACATTGCTCATGGGGTGGTCAGGACACAAGGGAAACAGTTCCTTTGGAAAATATAATCTGGGAGTTAATACATTTGCTTCGTATGCTGGACTGTTGTCTTACAGTAAATATTAATAATTCTGTTGGGACTTTGATTTTCAAACATTCGACTTTTAAACGTGTCTTTAGGAATTTATTTTGTATAAAAGTATGGGAAATTAGATAAAAGTATATTTATGGGTTTATTTCCTCCAAATTTTTTTTCTTCAATCATACTAACTCATAAATGGTATGCTATATAGGAAGTTAGGTACTCATTTTTAAAGATTTTAAGGATAATATTAGACAATGCTGTTTCTTAGTCCACGTGTGTGTATGTATGTGTGTGTATTTATCTTTTGCTTGCCTTGTTTAGCAGCTTTAATATTTAGGTATTCCTAAAGTTTTGAATCTTTATCTTTTCAGAATCTGTAGAAGAACAAGATGTTCCTGATAATAGTACAGAGCAGACAGATGACAAAATATCAGCCACAGAGCAGACAAACCAAGTGATTGAAAAAGCATCTGGCTCAGAGGAACCAGAGGAGAAACAAGAAGAGACCGAGAATGAGGAAACCTCAATGAATGAAGCCAAATCAACGGTTTCCAGAGATGACTCTATTCCTAATTCTGAACCAAGTGAAGACTCTTTGATGGCAAAGTAGTAAATGCTTCTATGTGCCTTCAACTGGATATTTATAGTCTTGTTGATGTCCGTTATTGCTTTTTAAGTGGTACTCTTTCTTTTTTCTGCCCCTCTAAGAATATGCTTGCTATCATTTGAATTCAG
Organism: Lemur catta; assembly: GCF_020740605.2. NCBI lineage: Eukaryota > Metazoa > Chordata > Mammalia > Primates > Lemuridae > Lemur > Lemur catta. Next base: position 51,000,713 of record NC_059135.1, read on the forward strand.
GTTGCCTAGCTAATTTGAACATGTCAAAATTATATCTACTGGGTATTAAGATTAAAAGCAAGTGATACCAGTGAACAAGATCCTCTTCAATGTACAGAGACCCACACTATTTAGACAACTTTTAGATTTTTTTTGTCCATTCTAAAAGTAAACAAACATAATAACAGTTTTGTTTTCTATATGTATAACCTGTAAATATCCATTTTGACATAGGAAGAACTTTGATTAGGAATAAGTTCTCTAATAGTGTTTGTTTTAAGAAATGAAACCCAATTAAGATTTTGAATACTTCATTATTAAAAATGGATAGAATTTTAACTCTTAAGATATTTGCTAGCAAGGGGAGATGTCTATTTTAGTTGTTTACATTAAGCTAAGTGGTATGAAAGTTCTAACTGTAACTACAAAGACATTGGTATGAATTCTTAATAAGAATGCAATTGTACAGTCAAGTGCAATATTTCTTTTTGATATCTTTCATTTTGCAGCTGGGCCAGAGGCACATGATGTATATAATTAGTTTGTGTTTACATAGTAACATAGGAAATATCTCTGCACTTGACTGTACTTGAATTCTGAACATTATTTATACTTGTAAAATGATGATATATAAGTGAATTTTGTGCTCTTGTGTGTATTTTGTTAAGGAAAATAAAGATAATCTGGGAGCAGTTTCTTTTTGTTAAATATCTAGACTTCTTCAAACAGTACCTTGGTGGATGACTTGGCTACTTGACAAACCTTAGTAGAAAGAGCTCACAATACAATAAACCTGTAGATTTTGCTTAGAGCAAATTCTGATGCTTTTATTCAGACTCATTGCCTTCCAAATTCAGAGAAATAGTAACATTTAGAGTTTCTAATCAGAGGTTAGGTTTTTCTGATTCAGGAGCATCTTAGGCCAATTTGTAATTTTTAACTTTCACAAGCAAGTTTTGTGAGAACAGGCAGTTTTTGGCAGTTCATTGGATTTAATATTTGTACTAAGGAATAACTGGGGAAAAATTTGCACCCAGAATGGTAATTCTTGGACATTAAATACAGTATGATTATCTTTTATAGCATCCTTTTATCTTTATTTTCCAATATTGAAAAAATTGAAATCAAGTTATTATGCCAAAGGGAGGACTGTATTATACCTATGTAAGATGGTATGTCTGACTAATGTTTCAACGTTGTACATAGTTTATCAAAAATCAAATAAAATATTTTTTAGCATTTAATAACTTATTTTTATGATTTAGTATCTTGTATATGATAGATATTTTTAAGGAACCCAGTCTATTAATAGTCTCAGGCATCTTGGTATAGTGACCAGAGTTTCTGAGTGTGCAGAATTGGGCTTAAATTCTAGGTCTGCAGACTTGGGCAGGTCACCTAAACTGTCTGAGATGGTTTCCTCATCTGTAAAATGAGAAGCAGAATACCTATTTTTCAGGGATAATTCATGTAATGTGCCTAGCTCACTGCTTGATAACTAATAGATGCTAAGTAAATGGCAGCATTTGGTATTATAGACATCTTTGTGAAATATGGGTCATAAATTCTTCCTCTTGCAGATCAGGTAATTAAAAAAATAAGATGAACATGTAATTCAGCTGTTCAGAATCAAGCCCAAGTTTTTCTCATCAGCTTTTCTTTATTATATGTATGTATATAAATATACGTTAAGGAAACAGGAAGCTGAAACTATGAAATATAATCTTTTAAAAAAAAAGAATTTAATCAGCTTTTTTTGGTTATGTTATTGGCCCATAGACATCTTAGTTAACACCTTGTAGAGTTTTGTTATAAAACATTCAAAATCGGATGTACATTGCTGGAAAATGAGAACCTCAGATATAATTTAATGACAGAATCAAGCAGATTTGAGAAATATCTATGGAAGAAGTTTAAAGGGGGATTAGTAAAATTATTACAACAGGTGACATGCTTATAATCATGTAGTATCCTTTAAATAGAATTTTTTTGATATTATTATAATGAGCAGTTAATTGTTAAAAGAGTAGTAAAATTGCCTATTTCTGATTATTAAGACTAGTATAAATGAGGAATGCCAAACTATTAAGTACTATTAGAGTGCTCTGAACTTCCTTATTTTCAGATGTTTACAGGTCATCATCTAAACTGTTCTCACTGTACCCTAAGCATAATCTACAAACATGATCTAGCTTCTCTCTCTCCATCCCTCCTCCATTGTTGTGCTATAACCACATGGGCCTCTTTCAATTCTCTGACCGGTTCTCTAAGCCCTTTCTTGCCTTGGTTTCAGCTTAAATTTTCTTTCCTCAGAGAGCTGCTCTCCCAAACTGCCTGTCCAAAGCTGGCCTCTGCCTTGTACTATCATGCCTCTCTGTCTCTGCTCACAGTCCTTCTCACAATTTGCAGGTATTTTATGTGTTGTCTATCTTCACAACATAAAGTCTGTGTGTGCAAGTGTCTTATTTTTCTTATCACATCTGTATTTCATGGGCCTAGCACAATGTTTGGTACCTATTTATTATGTGAATAAATAACTTTGTTGCTAAATCCAGTGAAAACTCCATTCTTGTTTCACTGCTTGGCAGTATTGATGATGTTGAGTACTTCCTCTTCTTTGAAACACTTTTTTTCTTTTGGCTTTTGACATTTCACACTATTGTTCTCTTACTTTTCTGGCCTCTTGCTCTCAGTGTCCTTTGTAGGTTTCTCTTCCTCTGCCCATACTTTAAATGTTGGTGTTCCTTAGGTTCTACCTAGTGTCATTTCTTCACTCTGCATATTCTTTAGGGACTCTCACCAATACCTATGAACTTAATTACCATCTGTCTCCCAGCCTTGATCTGTTTCCTTAACTTTAGAGCTATATATTCACCCATCTACTGGCATATCTCACAGTCAGTATATTCAAGAATGAACACTATTTTTTCCTTAAAACCTGCTGCAGAACCTTGAAACCTTCTATGTTTCTCATCTCATCCAAGTGAGAAATTAGAGTGTGTAAATTCATCCTTTTCCTTATATCCAAACTGTCAATTTCTGTCTCCTAAACACCTTCCAGTTATATATTATCATTTCTCCATCCCATTCACATTGCACTAATAATAATAAACATTTGCATTCTTACTCTGTATCAGGCAACTGCTATGTATTTAATATTTTATTCTTTGGCAAGAATCCTGTGAAGATTTTTATCTGGATCATAGAGAAAACTGAGATGAAGAGAAGTAAGTGTCTTAATTCATTTATGCTGGTTTAACAGAATACCACAGACTGGATAATTTATAATGAACAGAAATTTATTTGGCTCACAGTTCTGGAGGCTGGGAAGTCCAAGAGCATAGTGCTGGCATCTGGCGAGGGCCTTTGTGCTGCCTCATCTGGTTGCAGAAGGCAGAAGGGCAAGAGGGGAAGAGCAAGCAAGAGATTGAATTTACAGCCTCAGGCCCTTTTATAATTGACATTAGTCCAGCCCTCATGATCTAAACTTCTCCCATTAGGCCCCCACCTCCCAACTCTGTTGCACTGGGGATTAAGTTTCCAACATGCTTTTTGTGGGGGGACACATTCAAAATATAGCAGTAAGCAACTTGCTCAAAGTTGTACATCTGATAAGTGGAAAATCTGGGATTTTGAATGCAGGCAAATGCAGAGACCTTACCCTAAATTGCTGTTGTACTGCTTTCTAATTTGGGCCTCCATCATTTCAGCTTAACAAAGCTGTCTCATCTGGTTTCCCTGTCTCCAGTCTTGCATACTTGCTGTCTATTCTATGCATTGCAGCCTGAGTAAGTTTTCAAAAATGGAAAACAAATTATGCCACATCATTGCTTAGACCCTTAATGACTCCTCACTGTTCTTGAGATGAAGGTCAAACTTAGTATTATCGCCTAGAAAACCCTGCATTATTTTGTTCCTCTGGCATCTTCTCACCACAACTACTGCTACTGCCACTGCCACCTCCCCCTTGATGCATTTTTAATGTAGCACATTTTTTAATGTAGCTATACTAATCTATACTAATGATTTTTGTGCTTCACATATGCAAAGTCTTTTCTAATCTAGCCTTCTTGAGCTCTTCACCTGCCTGAGATAATCCTCCCACTCACAAAAATATTTTAACTCAATAAAAATAGTTGTTGAATTGAATTGGAATAGTTCCAGTTAGAATCCAAGTTTGGAAATTTTGCTATTTGTTTAACTATACCTTTTATTCTTGAAATTGTATCAGGATAGTTATAGTTTTGTGTTGGGGAGAGGCGTGTGTGTGGGAGAGAGAAAGCTGGGTTTTTTTTGTTTTTGTTTTTTGAGACAGGGTCTTGATCTGTCATCTGGGCTAGAGTGCAGTTGTGTCATCATAGCTCACAGCAATTTCAAACTCCTAGGCCCAAGTTATCCCTCCCGCCTCCCGCCTCAGCCTCCCAAGTAGCTGGGACTACAGGCGCATATCACCATGCACAGCTAATTTTTCTATTTTTTTGTAGAGATGAAGTCTCACTATGTTGCTCACACTGGTCTCAAACTCCTAGCCTCAAGCAGTCCTCCCACCTTGGCCTCCCAAAGTGCTAGGATTACAAGTGTGAGCTACCACGCCCAGCCAAGTGATTCTAAATATATTATGTACATTAAATATTATATGCTGAGTTTTAGAAAAGCTAAATGACTTATACATAGTCATAGGGGTAGCAGACACCTGAGCCAAGCCGGAACTCAGATCTCAACTCTTTAATGCAGCATACTTTATATTGAACCACTAATTTTATACTGCCTCTCACTGCTGGTTTAGAGTTTAAGATTACTTCAAAAATACAAATTTACTTCTATTTCCAGATGACAGCAACTACTTTTTTAAAACTTTTTTCTTGCAGTATTACTTCACAATATTATACTACTTTACAGTGTTACTTGTATTTGTGTGCAAATCAGCTAGTTGAAGAGTCAGAAATGATAATTTATGAATTATGGATAGCTGTTTTGAAATGATCATGGAGAACAGAGCTGCTTTAGAAAATTGGGAGAAAATAATGTAGTGAGGTACTATTTAGTATAACTTCAATTCATTATAAATCTACATATAGTTAATGAACTCCTAAAGGGCCACTAAAAATAATTCAAGTACTTATGTAAAAATGAACCAAGGTAATGATGGTTGTGAGTTGATGATCTGCTAAATCTTATAGCTTTGTAATTTGACTTGTTCTGAATTATTAAAGTTCTAAATATATTCTACTGGTCAATAAGTACATATATTCAGTCTCTGAATTTAGACAGATAAATATATAAATAAAGTATATTTGTTAGAATACAAACATAAGAATAAAAATTAAAATGAGAATGGAATTAAAGCTGTGTTATATCAATCCATAAACTATTAATTTTTCTCAGCCTAATTTTTTCCTCCTCAGAAACTAATGCACATTTCTACTTTAATACTATTTTAAAATGACTTTTTAAAAATTGCTTTATTTATTAGATAGTAAGTATCCCCCAATTACCGTTTTTATCAGTTTGCATTTGTGTAAAACTTAGATTCCATTTAATTTTCTATTCTTTCTCTTCCAGCGCTCCTGTTATATGTGGTTTAATTTATGCTACTCATGGACATTAGCAGAAGAAAACACTGCCCAGTTACACAGTTCTATATTATTTGATGCTTTTTAAAACCTATATTTTTTGCTTTTTCTCTAGTTTTTTTTTAAGTATTTATATCTTCCTTTTTCTTTGGCAGCAATATTGACAGAAGTTGGAAGTACACTGGGAAGATTAAAAAGTGTTCTTAAAAAATCTCCCTCGTAAATTAGATTTTTAAGTTCTTAGTCCAGGATTCTGTGAGAATAGGCCAAATTTTCAGCTGCCAAAAATTTTTACCAGATCCCTGGCACTTCATTTAGGAAAACTGGGAAAAATCATTTACTTTCATGAAAAGAAATATTTCTATCTTAGTCTGATTTTGAAGGGTGAAGAAAGAGGGAAATTAAATGAACATTTTTTGAATACCTTCTCTTGATCAGGCACTGTGCTCTAGGTACTTTCACACAGTTGTCACAACTGTCTGAGAAGACAGAATCCTATCAAAGAGATTAAATTCATTCCCCAAGACTATTTAGTTAATGAATGTTTCATTTATGGATGTTGTGAATGGAATCTGAAGCTAGGATCTTTAAGTCCCTGTTCTTTTCACTACCTACGATCCCTCTCCTTTGGTAGCTAAAAAAACATAGATTAATGATTTCTTGGGCTTCTCATGTTTTTTGTGATAACTCAAATGTTACTTCTTCAGTGCAGTTTTCCCTAAACCTAAGACTTGCCAGACTCTCCGCCCACACACCCTGCCCTTGAAATTCCCTCATAATGTTGCCTCCCGCACCAAACTGTGAACTTATTGAAGGCAGGACTGTATCTGCTTTTGCTCATCATTTTATTCCCAGTGTCCAGCATAAAGAAGACACTTAATGTCTGTTGAATGGGTAGTATGCATGCACACAGACCACAAAGAATGGTAAATATTGATATGTACTTAGTGCAGATATTATAGTGTGGGGAATTTTGCAAATCTCAAAATTTTTGAACTATTGAGTAGGGAAAGCCAGGTAACTTGTTCCTCCCAGTTTAAGCAAAGTCCAATTGGTTCCTCTGTCTCTTTGTAATCCATTTTCCACATTGCTCTTGGAGCTTTCTAAAACATAAATCTTTAAAAATATTCTAAGGCTCATTTGTGTGTTGCAGACTCCTTAAGCAGCTTGCAAAGAAGCCCTTCAGAATCAAAAATCCACCTTTCCGTCCTGTTTCCCAGTACTCTCTTTTGTGCTTTGGCCACAGATGGGTATTTCATACTTGCCAGAGATGTCATGCACTGCCCTTATGTGATGCTATTCTTGTTAAATTCTCATTTAAGACACAGCTTTATCTGTAGTCTTCTGACATCTTCCTTAACTTTCCTAAGCAGTTACTTGCTTTCTTTGTTCCCATGGTACTTTACACACTTTTTGTGTAACTTGTGGTCTCCTGACCTCTTGTGATTTGTTCTGTCTATCCCCCATTTGACTGTGAACACTGAAGATAGGCCATCTTTCTCAATTTTTATTTTCCAACTCTTGCTCTCCTCAAACAAAACATGAAATAAAACAACAAAAAAACCTGGCATGGTGCCTGCTACATGTATGTTTAGAGAGTGGATTCATATGAATAAGTTTTAGATCTGATTTTGTCAAAACCAGTGGTTGGTGTGCTACTTCTACCTGAAACACCTACAAAAAAAGAAATTGGTGCTAGAAAGTGAGAAGGACTAGCTAAAGGTGTAACAATATGACAACTGTGAGCAGGTGGGAGGATTCATTCGTTTTGTACTCAGTGCCTGACATAGGAGAAGCTCAGTAACCATGGATGAACTGAACTGGAAATGACCTCAGAGCACATGTGCTCAGGTGGGATTATAGTGCAGGAGCTCTTCCCTAATTCTCACAAATCCACAATTTGGGTAAAGTTTCTAAATTGTACATAAAACAATTTGGGTTTGTTTAACAAACTCCCATTCTTGAAGCTCGCAATAGCCCACACTCCCTGCTCCCATAGATACCTATGGAATGAGATATTTAAAAATATGTATTTGTATTGATTTTTATTCATTGTCTGATTTCTGATCCATGCAGTGTTATAATTGACATTAAGTTAGAAATCATCTGGATAAAGTTGTTGCTTTTCTTGACATCTGTGGGGCCTAGACACAAACACACATGCACACACATATATATGCAAACAGTATAATTTAAGAATATTTTCTCTTTCAGTATATAGGCCATAGGAATTCAGACCTTAAAGTTGAATACTTGCCTCAAAAAATCATTCAAGGTAATGTGTACTGTACATGGCAAGTATAATATAATTAGAACTTGCACTAGTGTGGTATATTTTATGAATTATAGTCAATCAAGTTGTTGTATTTCTAAAAATGAAACTTGCTATTGGTGCCTTACTGTCCATAGCAAGAATTTTAAAGTCTTTGCCTACCTGTCAAGAGTTGACATATTTTATTAAATTACAGTGGTTTGCTTTTTAAAAAATCTTTTCTAGCAACAAAAAGGAATCAAATATATTTGAGATGAACTTGTATTCTCAATATGAGTATTCACATCGCCAAAGAATACATGGATTTTTGAGATAAGATGCTGTCATTTTTATAAACTGAGTACAGACAAATAAAATTGATATGCTAGAGATACGTTTTGGATGGATGTTGTGGATTCCTCCTGGTCCTTTTCAGCACAATTTTTTCTTTTGATTTTTGAAGACCTGGATTCTTTTTCCATGTCTGTATGATCTTCTCTTCAATAAGACAATCTCCTGTAGTTGGACTTGATGAAATTAAATTATATTTTGTTTATTTCAAAACAACCACAATCACTACTGAAAAAAGGGGGAAGGGGGATGTTTTCCTTTCTGCTGTCTCCCGCATATCCTGACCACCAAAGGAGAGAACAGCAGTTCTTCATGTTTTAGCAGATTCTGATAAGAACAATTTATCTATCCAGAAAACAATTGTAAGCAATACTTTGAAGCCAGCGCGTATATGTCCAATTCTCATTTAAGGTCAGGATGGCACAAGACTACTAAATTGTGTGTTGGCATGGTAGTGCTCTGTATTTGGAGTTGGAAGAGGAGAATGGGAAGCAGATGCTTTGCCTCCCAATAAAGAAGCTGAATTTGGGGCTGCTTCGTTCCATGAGTAACAAGAGATCTGGTGGCCGACCCTTCTGTTTTTAACAGTGCCTTCAATAAACATGTAAACAATTCAGTTTGTACATTATAGGTTTTATTGTCTTTAAAGAGTGATTTATGTCCTTATTTCTGCATTATTGTCCACCAGGTACTGCCCTCTGTCAGAGGGCCTGCACTATCTAATTTTTTAGACCTTTGTCTTCATTAGTACAGCAATTTTAGCTTGTGATCATTGTACTAGAACTCATTGATAAGCTAAGACAGTATAAGATTCATAGTGCTGACATCTAACCTTGCCAATGGCTTCTTGACCCTTCTGCTTCCGAAACATGGGTTCATTTTTTTTTTTCAACCCAAGGTAGAACTCCATCTATTTTTCAAACACATTGTGGGCAGTTTAAAGGTTGGTGAGAATCAAATATTGTGCTTTCAAATTTGATAATGTATGAGTACAGAAGGATGACCTTTGATGCATAGTCATACATCAACATGACATGAGCAGTAAATGCAGCAATTACCTTTACTACGTTGAAATGGTGCTTTAGTTTTCATCTTTAGAACAATTATTGCAAAAACAAAAAAGTGCATTTAAGTTCTAGCTATGAAATTTGTAAAATTATGTATCTTTAGGAATAGTCCTACTTTATATATTTGTTTTCAACATAAGTTTGGTTTTCATAAGATACAATACTTCACTAACAAAGGATTGTTCTGATAATATCAAGCAGATTGATGCAAAGCTACTTTGTGTTTTATGACTAGATTATTTTTCAAGAGGAGTAAAAACACTGTTCTAGTATGAAAGAATTTTAACATTTGTGTTTTAAAATATATTAATGTCTGTGCTTAGTGGTTATCTAAAGGAATATTTACTGATGACAAGGAACTTTATGTTGTGGCAACACACAGCTGCATATAGCTTCTGCCACTGTCTATGGGATTGTTGCCCCAGTGTGTTCATTTATTCATTTGTTCTATAATGAATGTCTTCTATGTGCCAGGCATTAAAGATATAAAATGACTGAGACATGGACCCTACTCTCAGGGAGTTCACACTACATGGTTTAGTCTAACAGTTCAGTTCAATCTTGAGAAGTCCCAAGAGGAAAACGCAGTAAGTTCACTTAGTAAGTGCTAAGTGAAGTGTGCATTGGACTCAAAGTCAGGAGACCAGGTTCACATTTTGGCTCTGCCACGTTCCAGCAATATGACCTTGTGGAGAAGTTATATAATCTCTCTGAACCTTAGTTTCCTTGACTGTAAAAAAAATAATGTAGCGTACAGAGCCGCTGTGAAAAGAAAGTGAGAGGGAACGTCTAGGCCATGTCTGGTCCAGGATGGGAAACTTCCTTTTCTACTTCCCATCCTTCCATTATCTCTCTGCACCTCTCAGTCTGACAGTTTACTATTTCTCCGTAAATTGCTCTTTTTCTGGTATAAAGATTGTTAACAGGGATTCTGGGAGTCCAAGGGCCTCTGGAAATTGTCTGCAGAATTTGGTATGTGTACATGCACATTTCTTCAGGAAGAGAAAATACAACTCTCATCTAATTTTCAGAGGGGACCATAAGTGGAGGAGGAATGTTGTAGCTCTATTCTAGGAGAATAGCTAACTATCAAAGGTATTACTTATCATTATTCTAATATTTGGACTGATGATGTAAAAAAAATCGAATGAACCTCAAATACCCTTTCTTCAGGCATGAAAGAATCCTTCAAAGTATTCTCATGGCCAGAAGCCATACTGTCAGGTACAGAAGGAGCAATGCTACACTAGCAAAATTAATATAAACGTGCATTTAGTGCATGAGTATTGAGTGTTTTTAGACTTCTAATAGCTTTATCAGTGATAACTTTCAAACATGAGACTAGCATAAAACTTTTCAGGTTACTAAAGATAAATTTTGGAAACAAGATGGGAGTATTGTAAGGAATCATATGTATCATGCTGGATTTGATATTATCAATATTATATTTCTGCCCCCCAGTTTATTCTTTGTCTCCCAGTTTCTCCCTCCCAGGAAGATCCTGCTTATGTAATGGTGTCATAAAATTAGGTTTTTTTCACCTATGTCTGCCGATTTTTCTCTCTCTTGGTTTTTAATATTAGAAATCTAAAGCACAATGATAAAAGTGTTGACAAGCTATTTTACTGCATTCTATCATTGTAACACATTGTTTTCCCTTCCTTAGGTTTCCTTTGAGTCTTTAGTCCTTTTAGCCTACATGCTTTATAAATTGATATGTACACAATTGTATTCTTAAGCCAAAACTGTGTCTGAGTGAGGCACTCTGTGTGTGGGATCACCTGTAGCTCCTCTCACATGAATTGCCGTTAGCAAACTCACGAGTCATTACTGACTACTTGGTGTCATCTGAAGCCATGTGAACATCTGGTCATCGGGAAGAGATTGGATCCCTTTAACTTACTTTTTATAGACCACAGAGCAGCTGTCAAATGGTAATGAGTTTTTTTACCCTCAAACTCAGTCAGGCTGAGGACTTAGATGCCTAGTCTTGCTCCTTTCTCTAATATTTCCTCATTAATTTCTTCCTCAGAATGGATTTTGAGTTTGAGTTTGCATGTTTTCATGGTCAAAACCTTTTGCATAGTAAAATGAGGTTCATCACAGTGTTACTAATGATAGTGAAAAAAATAGGTGACCAAAATGTTCAGGAATGTGGGAGGGTGTTTAAATAATGCATTTAAAATATTTTTGAAGTTTTGAAAAATAAGTGAAAATGCTCACGATTTAATATTAGGAGAAAAGTGGATGTAATATTACACAGTATATACAATCTGGTCTTATATGTGACCATAATGCACACATGTATTTAATATATATGTATCTATACATATACATAAAGAACTAGAAACATGGCAATGTTTTAACTGATTATATTTTAGTTGTAGGATATGGGTTACTTTTTTCCCTGTACTTTCTAAATTGAATATCAAAGATGTGTATTATTTTCAGAAATTCTAATTTTTAGAGTAAAAAAGTCAAAAATCTAGAATAATAATTTACAACAAATCACTATGTTACAGAAGGATTTCTAATTCAAGTTAATAGTTCAGTTATTTCCAAATTCAGAACATTTCCATATGTGCAAAGTCTTTTGGAACAGAGTTGACTGAAATTTAGCTTTAAAAGGGAGAATCAAAGCCTGAGAAGAAAAAGAAGAAAAAAGTTTTTCTGAGCAGTCAAAATATAGGGACCTCTGTTGCCTTGGAAATAGAGAAAAAGAATGAATGCTTTATGAATGATATGGGCTTAAAAATTAGGGAGGAATCTGAGAAGCTCAGATAATTTTTTTTCTTCCAGCAGTTTAAATAAAGCTCTCTCAGCTTGTAAAGGAGTATGAAAACTCCCTGCACACATTTACATATTTTCTCTACCTCCCTTTATATGCACATATATAGACATACACAGATCATTAATTCCTTTAATTAAGAGAAATGAATCAAGGCTTTTGTCTTCTAAAAAGTACTTGCTTTGTTATACTCAATATGGCACCATAATCTTTGATCTTCCCTTAATATATTTCTTTGGAAATCTCACAACTAAGTTCATGTTGAGACTGTTTCTTATGGATGTTCAAATAATTTCCTAAACCAAGGTTTTGAAACACATTTAAAAATGATCACAATACAGCGTGCAGTAATGCATGTTAATGCAGTTTGGTCTAGAATTGTCTTGTGACAGCAATTATACCAAGATCTGCTTCAAGCTTCACAAATCGAGAATTTGTGATAATTTGTAATAGAGGTGAGAATGAATTTCACTATTAGAAGATTAGAATTCAGATAAATTTATAGTATATGTATGGTTTTACAGAAATATTCACTTAAATGGTAGTTATTTTAAATGTCTAATTACAGCAGCGTAAGTGGAGGCACTCTGATGTGCTGGTTTCCTATGGGAGAAACCATAATTGACCAAATGCTTAATGTATACCAGCCTGCTATAAGACAGTTTATATAAATAGTGTCATCTGACCCATAGAAGGAATCTTTGAAATAGATGATTTTCATCCCGATATTGTAGATAAGGAAGCTTAAGTTCAAAGTCCGGTAACTCATCCAAGGTCACTAAGCTAGTAAATGGCAAAGGCAGGATTTGAACCTAGTTTGATCTGATTGTCAAGCCCATAAACATTTCACTGTATCACACAACCTACATTCTTATCCATTTGTTAAAGTGGGGTTTTTACCAGCAACATTTGTCTTATGTACTTTACCATATGTATTTTTAGAGTGATTAAAATATCCTGTAAAAATGTCCCATAGTAATATTTGTTCAATATTTTGATTTCCTGCCCCCTTCCCAGCCCTCAGGATGACTATTCTGAAAAATGCCTTTAGTAAGACAACCATCCCTTAGGTTGGCCTGATTTTATGAAGCACTATTGGAGATTTTACTGTTATTTAAGAACCTGAAAAAGAATATCACACTTCCTACTGGCTTCTCCTCCACTTAGTAAGGAGCACTGTGCATTTTTTTCTGCTTTCACCATTGACTATGATTCTTCTGTGATACCATGCAGAGTAGAGTTGATTTGTAACAACAGCAGAAAAGATGTGCTAGAATAGAATAGAATTTCATTTCTATTCTTGGCACTAAGTGAATTTTTAAAATCAACGGCTAATTTCTTTGATTTTGTCTCATTTAAAAAATTGTCTCTCCAATGAGATTGTCATTGAAAACATTGAAAAAATTCTAATATTTTTTGTTCATCAAAATGTTTGTTCAAAGTACACATCAAATGCTGGTTTGAGTTACACAAGAGATGCAGACTTCTTCCTTGACTGGATGTTCACCAAGGTACCGTCTCAGGTGCTGAGTAGAAAAACAGACTGTTTTTCCTATGCTCTCACACCACGGCAATCAATACAGAAGCTTCTGTGACCAAATATGTGAGGGGTTTTCCCCCTATACCAAGCAAGCACTCAACGATACAACAGACATCACCGGGGTGTTCTCTAATTCAATTCAGGCGCTATCTACCTGAAGATCCCACAGGGTGAGGGCTTAGTCCCCAAAACTGACCCCTCAAGACACCAGACATCAGCCTGGTTCTCCAGACTTGTCAGAACTTCTGACTGACTGGCTTCAAGTTGGAGTTTCCCCTCTTTGGGTTTGATTAATTTTCTAGAGCGGCTCACAGAACTTAAGGAAACTTATGTTTATTGGTTTATTATAAAGAATATTACAAGGGATACAGATGAAGAGATGCAGAGAGTGGGGTATGGTGGAAGATGTGGGAGCTTCCACGTCCTCTCTGGGTGCTACTTTATAGAAATCTCTGTATGTTTGGCTAGCTGGAAGCTCTCCATACCCAGTCCTTTTGGGCCTTTATAGAGACTTCATTGGATAAGCATGACTGAAGCATGGGCAATCATGTAGAATTGTGACTAGACAAAAAGCGTATGACCTAATACTAATAGACTGAGTGCAGAACCAGGAAGACCTAACTGTTCAGATTCTTCTTGGCCTCTCTCTGTAGCATTCCTTCCTCATAGGTAAGGGGCAGGACCCCTTGTGAAATGAGGGTCTTATGACCTACAATCAGACCAGGTAGGTCAGAGAATTTCTTTATGGCCATCTTCAAGACAGAAAGGCAGAGGAAGTTTATATTTTTAGTTTCTATGGTCTGCTTTGGGAAGAAATAACGAGGGGCTATGGGAGTTTAATCCAGGAACAGGGACAAAACCCAGTTTACACATACACACACACACACACACACACACACACACACACATACACACAAATACACACACACAGGTACCTTCAGCTCTCCACTTAGAACTGTGTTTGGCAAACAGAAGTTCCTTCATGCGTGTTTGTTGAATTAAAGTTTTTCTTAGCAGGACATTGATAAGTGTCCTGATATCAGATTCTCATCTTCTCTGAAATTTGGGGCACATGACCCAGAAGAAATCTTGATTTTGGATGTTTTTGTGCCTCTAGGTTTTCTACTGTAGCATAGTAGAAGCCAGGGAGAGAAGGGTGTGTGGACTCTGCTCTCTGCGGCTCCCTATCCCCTGAGGCACAGGCATTGACCACCAGCTGACTGTTTTCACTAATCTTTGGTTAGAGGCACTGGATCCACCCTTAAAAGTCAGCTGCCTTGTCTGGCTCTTTACCCTGTCCTTTCCTGTGCATCCTTCCTCTGTGACCATCCTGTGCTCACCTGATACCTTCATCTCCCATACTTTGCGTGTCTTTTCATTGCATTTGGGCTCAGTATCAACATTTTTATTAGTTCTTTATGCCTTTTCCATGTGGTTTTCATGACTCTTCTCTGTTATATGTAACTCCTGCATTGTGATGGTTCTATTCACAAAAAATATACATTCTACAAACTTCTACAAACACATTTTCCTGTCCAACGTCTTTACAGGTATTTGATAAGGTAGATAAAGAAGGAGTTCCAGGCTGTGAGACTCAGGCCTGCAAGGAAGGTCAAGAGGAGAGTGATGGGGCCAGAGCAATTGGGCCAGAGAAAGAAAGAAAGGGCATCTGAATTGCAAAGGAAGACACACTGAAGCCCCTTTCTAAATGTTTTTTAGTTATATAAGAATTCTGGATTTTCAGGTGAGATTTGATTTCCTGCCCCTTTCTCAGCCCTCACCCAGCACTCAAGACTCTTGTTCTGTCCTCTGACACTTCTGTTCATAGCTAATTGGGCAAAGCAGTTACACAGATGTGTTTTGTTCCCTGCCATATTCCAAATACCTGGAAGATAGAAGGTCATCAATAAATATTTGAATTCCCTAGAAATAATCTGTGAGCACCTAAGCATTAGTAAATAGGCTAGATTTTCCTGGGACTTTTGCAGGGGCGATGGACAAGGTAGTTTAGGTCCAGCAGGAGATTCTCCTTTCAGCTACTCTTTTGCTGAGAATTGAGACCAAACTATTTTAAGAGAGCTACTCTTCCAGTGCCTTGGATACTACCATAAACAGATCCTTTTCATGTCAGCAGACATGAAACATTTAACCAAGCAGACTAGGTGAGAATTTTCGTGAGAATCTGAGGGTAAGGTGTACACAGATATGATCTCATGGGTGCTATTTTAATTCGATGAGTACATATTGAACACTTACTACATGTAGAGAACTCAGCTAATGAGATACTATGTTAACTGTTCCAAATCACAAATTGGTGTATGACCAGAGACCTCCTAGAAGCAATGCCTTAACCCAAGACAGCAGTGAGAATGGAATAGGGTGTCCCTTAAATCCCTCAAGGGACTAAACCTGATATTTTGCTGGATAACCTTTTGCAATGGTGTCTGCAAACAAGCTGGAAACTGAAAGAGGAAGGGTGGGAGACTGATGGGCATCTACACCTCAGAAGCTACCTTATTTTGTAACTTGTCTCATCCATGGTATTTGTTTAATGACATGTGTGTTGTGTGTGTGTGTGTGCTCAATTACTCCACAAAAGACAATGAAAGCTTAAGTGATCTCAACAACTAAATTTCTCTATGTCACAAAGCCACAAAGCCAGCCTGGAATAGTGAAATTCCCATGAAATTGAATTGATCCTCGAATTATTGCTTAAATGATAGTACAGTAGAAACTTAAGAGCATATTAATGCTAATGGGAGTAGCTCAGCTAATGCTGTGCAAGACCAGTTGAGAAGTGCACCAGGCATGCTACAAAAAGGCCATTATGCTCATCTTTTCATAGATGCATGATTTGTTTTATTCTTAAAACATCTGAGGTTGAAAGTTTTTATACCATGCTTTATAAATAGAAGTGTAATGAGGTTGAAAACCAAAATAGTGCTCACCACTGTGCAGAGAAATAGAAAAAAGAAGCTTTGGCCCAATGGTGCCCATTTGTATTCTTTTTTCTAAAAATCCAATTTAATTTTTTATCCCTTGTCTCATTAACCCCAAGATTGAATGCTACCTGAGTCAA
Source organism: Lemur catta (assembly GCF_020740605.2). Taxonomy (NCBI): domain Eukaryota; kingdom Metazoa; phylum Chordata; class Mammalia; order Primates; family Lemuridae; genus Lemur; species Lemur catta. Next base: position 51,017,341 of record NC_059135.1, read on the forward strand.
ATAAGAGTGACAATGCAAAACATTTTCAAAGGGGTTAGTTTCAGTATTGATCATCTCTTAAACATGTTAAAATTAAAATAGTCTTACATTATAAAACTACTTTGCAAGATGTATGTGATTTATCCCTAAGTTTCAATCCACCTGTCTTACATGTATACTGAGCTTTTATTTATGCTTTGAAAATATATCAGATAAAAAGCATAAGTGTTTCTGATATTATGTTTTGTCATCTTCAGCTAAGAAGATTGAAATCCTAAGAAACAATTTTCTGAAGAAATGAAATCGTATGCCCTCCTGAACCCTTTGGGGAAAATCTCTGTTTGCTCAGAATATGAAATAGTAAAACAGTACAAGTAAAACAGCCAGCCCTGCCACGCATCTCATGGTGCTATTTGTAGCGTTCGAAATGACGTTTAAAAAGATTTTCTGGGCGGTTATTTATTTATTTAAGGAAATAACTGGTACAAATAATATTTGCACAATCTTGCTGATGTAAGATTTTTCGAATCAGATGTATTTATTTTCTGGAAAACTTGGCAGATTGCTTTGAAATGCTTGTGTTGTATAATTTCATAGAGAATCTGTAAAAAGGTGATTTCAGAAGTGCTCTCTATGGTGGTAGCATTTCTGAAAATATTAAGAGTGTCCTCCAATGTCCTTGTCTCCTGGGCACTTAGAGTGTCTTCAGTAGACTCATTGGCCTCATAGGGTGGGCAAAAGAATGCCTTGCAGAGAAAGAAAATTTCTTAAAAGGCAAAGCAAACAAACAAAATCCCAAAACCTCATTGTTTATATTTTAACTGCTGTATTTTTCAAAAACAAAATCATCCCATTTAAAGAATTTTTGCATATTGTCATTTCTTGTCCCTTGGGTAATAAGTGTTCCTCCCCTTGGCCTAGAGGATGGTCCAGATAAATCAGTGTTGTCCAGGCTGGAAGTGAAGATTTTGTAATATCAAACCTGATGTTTTTTACCAGTTGGCATAATATAGCAAACAATTTTGATAGCATATCTTTTGCTCTGATTGTTAGATCTTGGATTTAGGGAGAAGAGGTTTTCCTTTTCATTTATGAATCTAATTAGATAAATCATATAAACAAGATGTTTAACTTTTACTCTGTAGGTAAACTATACTGTATTATAAAATTATAACAGTACATAACTGAACAAAACCACCTGTTAGAGACAGTTTGTAAATGACGACAGAAAAATCTATTTCCATATTCATATTCAAATATTATGTTTGACATCAAATGGTTTTCTAAGCTTGATTATTTACTTTTATCTACAACCTTGGCTCCAAATATTTTGGCTTATTTCAAAAGTCTACACTTTTATCTTCAATGATAAAGAATTGGTACCATTGAGAAGATTCTGAGGAATAGGTGGTAAGCTGTGAAGGCCATCCCCAAAATGGAGTTCCAGTGTTGCCTTGAGCAATGGCAGCCTCTTAGGGCTAAGTGTACAGTCCTAGACTGATGGCTTTGAGGGGAAAAGCACATACTTGGGGTTTAGACTCTACCATATTTATTGAAAAATCAATTGCTTTATTGTGGAGTCATATCTTGTGTACCATTTTGACCTAGAATACATCTCTTTCAGATGCTTTAAGAGCTCAGGAAACTGTTGGGGAATGGCCATGGTTTAAGGCATATAGGATCACCTAGACCTAAAATTTCTGGGGTCAGAGAAGAGGGATGTTCTTAAGAACTATGAATGAAACTGAAGCACTTGGCGATGTTAATTGAGTTGTCAGTTGCCATTCACTACCTTCAGGGAAGTGTTCCCTGATCAAACTGTCTACATATTTATATAATATTTAAAATAGTGATATAGCAGCTCTTGTTCATATGTTATTTTATAAATGTTTTTTGAGTATTTTTATATGTATGAATCTTTTATGCTTGTGTTTATCAAGACCCCTTTTGACTCCAAGTGGTAGAACTCCAACTAGCTTAAGAAAGAAAAAATATTTTGGAAGGCTACAGGTTTATCTCACGTTACCTAAATTTAGGCAGGGGAGGCATGGGGCTAGACCTTAGGGACAACAGGATTTAGGCATTCATATGCTCTTAGAACTGCTGTCTTCAACTTTCAACTGTGTTTCTCTCTGCCATTTGGATTTACCCCATATAGCTGTAGTGCAATGTACTCGACATGGTGGAGAGAACACAGCCAATAATGCCAAGCCTGATAATTATAGCTCCTGCCAGTAGATTCACCAAATTGTCATCTCCCAGTTCTAGTTCAATGCAGCTCAACCAGGCACACCTCTGGACCCATCAATTGTGGCCAAGGAGGGCATGCACGAATATGGCAGTTCCCACTGGGATCACATGGTTGAAGAAGAAGGGTATTGGCAAGAGAAGTTCTCAAGAGAAGGGAGTTTGGGGCAGAAAACATGAAGCAGTCAACCACAATTTCCAACCAGAAATGCAAATGCCCCAGGAATAGAGGTGGTAGTGTCTCAAGTACAGTGTTTGGAATGCTCAATGCATGTTTGACACTGCCTGCCTTCCACATAACTTTCAGGGCTTGAAAAATACAACTATTCTCCAAACTATAAAATTAGTAGGAGAAAATATCCTACATGTCCTTAACCTCAGCTCATAAATTATCTGTGATGAAATTGAAAGTAAAGGTATGGGCTCTGGAGCCAGCCTTCCTGAGTTGCAATCTATACTTTGGGTCGAGTGACCTTGGGCGAGTTGCTTAAGCCCTTGTGCCTCAGTTTTCTCATCTGTTAAATAAAGATAGTACCTACTTCAGAGGAATATATGAGGATTCCATATTCATACCTGACGAAAAGTTAAGACCTTAATAAATGTTAGCTATTGTTATTATTATTACTCTGATAGTTATATAATTAGAAAAAGATACTCTATAGGAAAAGTTCTCATGTGTCTGCATATGGAGCTCCTTCTGCTGGGATGGCCCTTCTCCTACTCTGTCAACATGCAAAGCCCCAGATAGTCCACAGGTCCAGCTTTGCTCCTTTGGTTGCTCAAAGCATCCTAAAGGAAGAAACACTAACACGTGCTGGGTTGTTGATGCCACTCTCCTTGTGTACTGTGAGAACTATGAGAGTATTGACGTGTCTGGTTCATTTCCATATTTTCAGAGTTTAGTAGCTAAGAGGAGATCAAGTTTTTGCTGAGATAACTAAAAATGTACATTTCAATTTTGTCTTATTGGCATTGCATCTGCTACTCTACCTAGAATTTCTTCCTTCAATCTTTGGCTTACTGAAGTCCTAACAACCTTTCAAAGCCCAGTTCAAATGCTATATTTTTGGTAAGGTATCCTCTTGGATCCCTTACCAAAGGATTCCCTCCACCCATCCAGGTCTCCACACTCTCAGCACACTTTCCTCCCCAGTCATGTGGCACTTTCGTGCATTGTAGATATTGGCTTTCCCAAAAATAAATGGGATGTAGAGGTTTGTCTTTATAGTTGTAGAAAGAAACTTCATGTAGTCAAACCTCTTTGCTTGTAAGTAGAGTATATGTAACCAAGCCTGCCTTAAAAATATCAGCTTAATGCATTTTTTTTTTTTTTTTTGAGACAGAGTCTCACCCTGTTGCCTGGGCTAGAGTGCCATGGCATCAGTCTAGCTCACAGCAACCTCAGACTCCTGGGCTCAAGCAATCCTGCTGCCTCAGCCTCCCAAGTAGCTGGGACTGCAGGCAAGTGCCACCATGCCTGGCTAATTTTTTCTATATATTTCTAGTTTTCCAGTTAATTTCTTTCTATTTGTTTATTAGAGATGGGGTCTTGTTCTTGCTCAGGCTGGTCTCGAACTCCTGAGCTCAAACAATCCACCTGCCTCAGCCTCCCAGAGTGCTAGGATTATAGGCATGAGCCACTGCGCCAGGCGCAGCTTAATATACTTTTAAACATAGCTCTATACCTTACAGGCAGCAGAGAGTCCTCTTATTTCTTAAATTCTTATACTTGATTTTAGAACTTGCTGTATTCTTGGTAACAAAAATCTTGGGCCTATTAAAAGATTTATCCCATTACAAGATAAATTGGAAATTCTCATTCCTGACTCTATTAGATTTTAATTTAATTCAAATTGTTATGCATAGAGAAGCCAAATAATCTTAAGAAGCCAAAAGAAAATTTGCCAAAAAGAATAAATTATGATTTGTGCTATCTCCTTGTAGGTGTTGGGGATCAGATTAAAACATAGTGAGCAATCTGTAGAAAAAGCGCAGCTGCCAATTTTGGAAATGAGAATTACAGCTGAGGATAGCCAATGTCCTAGGTGCCCTTAGTTATGGAGGAATTATGGATGGAAGTTGTAAAGTGCAGGTGGTCATTTTTCCCAATAGGAGGCATCATATTTGATGGTGATGGGAAGAACTTGGAACTGGCTCTAGTTCCAGTCCCAGAGTCCTCTCTACAGAGTCCAGTTCCTCTCCATAAATAAAGAGGAAATACTGTCTGTCTGGTGCAGATTGGAAGGTATGGGATCTGGGAGTGTGTGCCTGGGAGCCACAGCTTCCTTCACAAGCACCCAATTTTCTGTTTAATTGTTGGCAAGCTTTTATTTTCCCATCCCACAAGTAGTAAGCATTGATTAATGGGATGTTATGTCTAAGTATTTTAAAACAATGTGCTTTTAATACTTCAATGTCTACATCAAAACCATTAAACTTTTTTTAAAAAGGATGGAGGAAGATCTCCCCTAAGCACTGCTGAATTTTTCCACGATGATTTACTAAAGACAAAGCAAAACAAAACAAAAAACCCAAAAATATTTTATTTTATTTTATTTTATTTTATTTTATTTTTTTTTATTTCAACTCATCATGGGGGTACATAAGTTTAGGTTATATACATTTTCCATGTCCCACCCATCCCCCCGAGTCAGAGTCCCAAGCACGTCCGTTCTCATTCTCCAGATAGTGCGCCTGGCACTCATCATGTAGTCATACCTCCATCCCCTCCCCCCCCCCACCTCCTCGGGTCTGCACCTTCAAGCATGACCATTCCCCAGAGGGTGTGCAACGCACTCATCATGTAGGCATACACTCACCCCCTCCCCCCACCCCCCATCCCAGTCTGATATCCAATTGGTATCCTTCCCTGATGTACATTTAGGTGATGATCAGGGAAACCAGTTTTCTGGTGAGTACATGTGATGCTTGTTTTTCCATTCTTTGGATACTTCACTTAGTATAATGGGTTCCAGCTCTCTCCAGGAGAACCAAAGAGATGTCGTATCATCGTTATTTCTTATAGCTGAGTAGTACTCCATGGTATACATATACCACAGTTTACTAATCCATTCGTGGATCAATGGGCACTTGGGTTGTTTCCACATCTTTGCGATTGTAAATTGTGCTGCTATAAACATTCGGGTACAGGTGTCTTTGTTAAAGAATGACTTTTGTTCTTCTGGGTATATGCCCAATAATGGGATTGCTGGATCAAATGGTAGGTCTACTTGAATCTGTTGAAGGTATCTCCATATTGCTTTCCATAGGGGTTGCACTAGTTTGCATTCCCACCAGCAGTGTATGAGTGTTCCTGTCTCTCCGCATCCACGCCAACATGTGTTGTTTTGGGATTTTTTGATAAAGGCCATTCTCACCGGAGTTAAGTGGTATCTCATTGTGGTTTTGATTTGCATTTCCCTGATGATTAGGGATGTTGAGCATTTTTTGATACGTTTTTTGGCCATTCTTATGTCTTCTTTTGAAAAATTTCTATTCATGTCCTTTGCCCATTTTTTGATAGGATTGTTTGATTTTTTCTTGCTGATTTTCCTGAGTTCTAAATAGATTCTTGTTATCAGTCTTTTATCTGATGTGTAGTATGCGAAAATTTTTTCCCATTCTGTAGGCTGTCTGTTTATTTTCGTGACTGTTTCTTTGGCTGTGCAGAAGCTTTTTAATTTAATCAGGTCCCAGTCGTTTATTTTTGTTGTTGCTGCGATTGCCTTAGGGGTTTTCTTCATAAATTCTTTGTCTAGACCAATGTCTGTAAGAGTCTTTCCTACATTTTCTTCTAGAATTCTAATTGTTTCCCATTTAAGGTTTAAATCTGTTATCCACTGTGATTTGATTTTTGTGAGAGGTGAAATCTGTGGGTCCTGTTTCAGTCTTCTACATGTGGCTATCCAGTTTTCCCAGCACCATTTATTGAATAGGGACTCTTGTCCCCAGAGTATGTTTTTGTCTATTTTGTCAAAGATTAGATGGTTATATGGGGATGGTTTTATATTTGGGTTTTCTGTTCTGTTCCACTGGTCTGTGTCCCTGCCCTTGTGCCAATACCAAGCAGTTTTAAGAACCACAGCTTTGTAGTATAGTTTGAAGTCTGGCAAATCAATACCTCCCATTTTGTTTTTATTGCTTAAGATTGCTTTTGCTATACGGGGTCTTCTCTGATTCCATACAAAGTGTATAATTATTTTTTCTAAATCTGTGAAAAATGATGTTGGTATTTTAATAGGAATTGCATTGAATCTATAGATTACTTTGGGTAGTATAGACATTTTAACGATGTTAATTCTTCCAATCCATGAGCATGGTATGGATTTCCACTTATTTACGTGTTCTGCAATTTCCTTCCTTAGCGTTTCGTAGTTCTCTTTATAGAGGTCCTTTACCTCTTTAGTTAAATATATTCCTAGATATTTTATTTTCTTTGTTGCTATTTTGAAAGGTATTGAGTCCTTAATTTGGTTCTCCGATTGAATGGTATTGGCATATATGAATGCCTCTGATTTGTGTGTATTGACTTTGTAACCTGAGACATTACTGAATTCGTTAATTAATTCCAGGAGTCTCTTGGTTGAGTCCTTGGGGTAAAAAACCCCAAAATATTTTAAACCATGATTTCTTCCTTTTGGCTGGCTTCTAAATAGGTCACCATGGCTGGGTCTTCAAAAGTTTAGCAGAACAGGCTGAAACATTTCAAAAATTCTGGCATGCCATGTTTCTTTTTGGTATTCTCAGTGACAAATAATTTGGTAGCCTGGTCTTTTTTCCCAGGGACCTGATGCTTTCTAGAATGGATCTTTTCATTTGATTGCATCTCCTAGCTCTACTCCCAAGACCTTGTTTCATCTGTTTTTCTCTTCCCAATGCCTTCTCCACTCTCTTCTCCCTTCCACTTTCTCCTCTTCACTAGTACTTTCCCATCAGCCTAGAGACTCAAAACTTTCAACATCCCCAAAGAATTTTTCCTCTACCTTGCCTCTCTTACCCCTACCTGGTTCCCGCTTCTTACTAGTTAAGTCGCTGAAAAAGAAAACATCTCTTCCTGCTTTCTCCACTTTAAGTCCAGAGTCCGGCTTCTGCCTTTACTGTTTACTGCAATCACACTTGCAAAAGTCACCGATGTCCATCTAATGCCTGGTCAAAGGCCTTTCTCTACTGCCCTACTCCGCTAGGCACTGTTGGCACCTCCTGTTCCATACGGTCCATCTGCAACTTCATGTTCTTTGTTCAAGATCATTTCTAGTCCTGGCATCTTTTCTCAGTCTTATTCAATGTCTCACCTTCCTCTGGCCACCTAACCATTAGTGGTTGACATTGCTTTTCATCTTGTTCTTGCCTCTTTTACTGGTGAACTCACCCACTGCCATGGGTTTAATTATAATGTGCACACCCCCATGCTCATAACTTCAAATTTGGTATTTCCAGAAGCTAGATGGTCACAAATAACCTCTGATCCCATAACTTTGTACTTCTAGCTCTCCATTCCCTATATCTCCAAAACTTATTTTTTTAAAATATGATTCTAATTATGTAAGTTTCTTGCTTAAAATTGCCCAGTGGCCCCTCACCATGTATAGAATAAAGGCCAGGCCCCTAAACATGGCAAGAGTATGTAAAGGCTTCCCCATCCCTATTTAAACTTCAGTTGTGCCAAATGCCAGGCTGTCCTTGAACCTGAGATGTCTTGCATGACTCTAGGCCTCTGCTCTAGCTGAGCCCTCCTTGGCTTTGATGCTTGAGGAACTACTTATTCCTAAGGTCCAGTTCAAATTTCCACGCCTCTATGAAACTTTTTATGATTCTCCCTTCCCCCAAGCCCATGATGGAACTAACCCACCCTCTATTGTGCTTTTTATCAAGCTTGGTTTGTACTTTGTTAGAGGCACTATGTTGTAACTATTAGTGTCTGTCTCCTGCTAGGATATGGGGACCCTGAGGGAAGGTATCATGTCTCATGCATCTATCCATCTTGTATCCTTAGTTCTTAACATAGTCCAGGCTATGTAAATGCTCAATAAATGTGTATTAATTGACATATGTAAAATGACTAAAGCAATTGGTGATTTTGGTGAAACAGCTTTGACTATAATTATGTTATATCATATTGAGGAATCCAAATAAGAAGATAATTTTTAAATATATTAAAACCACCCTATTTTCCCAATATATAGTTTCAATATTTTGGGGGTTGTATCAGCAATGCTGCACCTATTGTTAAAATTTATGATTATTCTTTTTGTAAATTTCAGGGCCTTCTCTAATTTTCATCAAGAATTCTTAGCATCATCCCTTCCTTTTTTGCCCCCACCAAGTATAGCTTTTAGGTACTTCTGGCCACATGGCTTTGCCTGTTCCCACTGACAGCTTTGTCTATGAGAACAGGTCCCACAACTGATACTGTAACTGAATCATTTGGGAAATCAATAACTAGAAACTGCTGAGCCACTAGGAGCAGAGCTGAAGAGGTGGCATGTGACCTGGAGAGTACTGGGCTGTTGGCGTGGCTCTGGTTTGCCTGGCTAAAGCCACTGCACAGTCAGGGAAATTGCCTTGTTTCTAAAACCCTCCAGGAAGGAGACATCACCTCTTCTATCCAAGCCATTTATTTCTGTATTGGTCTATCAGTTAATCAACCAAGCTATCTTGACACCCTGTTCCACGAAAGATTTAAAGTATCTTATTTGGTACGTAAATATATCAAGATAACAAACATTAGAAGTAATTTTTAAAAAGTCAGCAAGAGAGAGTAGGGAAATAAAATGGAGCCAGGAATGAAGCTAATTCCAAAGTGCATATAACAGAGACCTAAGTACTTACTAGAGTCAATTTTGATATGACTCTGAGCTTTCCTGCAGTCAGTGAGAAGAGGGAAAATCTGATAAGCTATGTAATTCATGATATCTATGAATATAAGCAAAATTATTTTGTGCACATAACTATTCCTTATGCTCAGACCTGAAAGATGTCTCACAGGAAGATACCGGATAATATGCTGACTGATACTCTCCATTACATCTTTCTTGTAGATGAGTATTTGTTCTTTTTAAAAATGATATTTGCAGGATGGTATACGATATGATTATTCAGCTTGAGCATTCATTTCAGCAACGATACTGTTATGAACTAGTCAGTATTTGATTTGGACGCGCTGTTATTTGGGCTTTCCTTCTGGGACCTGCTGTGGCTTTTCCTGAAGGAGGCTAAATTTGAGGTTCAGGCATTTTCAGTACATTGTACCAAAAAGTTCAGGAACAGAGTTGGCTAACTTCAGAATTTGTTAACAATGGATAGAATAACTTCATATATTTAATAATCCACACATGCAACTGGCTGCCAAGTTGAGATGGAATGAATGGCTTGTGCTTCTGCCTTAGGAATGGTAGATGCCAAAGCCCCGGAGTGATCGAGTGCAGGGAGAGCATGGTGTGTGTGCAGCCTCTCGTTTCTCCTTAAATAACAAAATGAAATAATATGGTCCTAATATGTCTGTGCTCAGCAGAGGAAGGGCACGCTGCCTTCCTCTTCCTGCTGGCTGAGACCAGGAGGGCTCTTCTGCTTTCCATGTCATTGCTCATTCTTTTTTTTTTTTTTTTCGTTATTCATGATCCAAATGACAAGGACCAGCTCTGGGCGACTGCTTGGTCCCTTTTGTGTTTCTCGCTTTCACCTCCTTCACCCAGCTCCTGGCCTCTGTCTCAATGACTGTCTACGGTTTTCACCTTCAGTAAGTGGGGTTCTCACTGGTGCTGCCCACCACATGTCCGGTCCCCCTCCAGTTTTGCCTTTTCTGGCTTGCCTGGCTGGCTGACTTGGCCTGGCCCACTGTTTACTCTGTAACCCCTCCCAACCCTGTTCATTGATATCAGGAGCTCAACCAGTTGTTCACATATTAGACAAATGGCATGTGGGGTAGGAAAACAGTACAAAATGAGAAATGTATAGATTTAAATCCACATGTCAAATACATTGATATTTGTTCTTAATCTTTATTTACCGGAGAGGAATGATGGAGGATCTAAGCAGCAGAATATTATCTCTTAAAAAACATAGGTTCCAAAGTTTGACTGGTTCCAATTTAATATAATATAATTTAATATAAATTGCATGTCATATTTTAGATTTCTGTACAGCATCTACAAGGCAAGCTATGTGGGCAGGAGACCTTGGCTTTTCCAAGACACATATTCCCAGACTGAGGCCTTACTTGGTACTTTAGTTGAAACGTTTCTCTCTGTAGGTTGCAACAGTTGTCTACAGTCCTCTGGAAATGACCCCCTGCAGTGACTGTAGTTTGGAGCTTCCCCATGTCTTCCTCATGTGTTTCTCCCTGGAGTCCTTTACTTCTACCCAC